>NW_026999081.1:0-130000 GCF_035044405.1 Drosophila montana
CAGAAAACATTTTATGCAGTTTAATCTGTTAAAGAGTCGTCATGCTATATACATATATGTATATATGTATGTATGTATTTATATATATGAATGATGAATATATGAATATATGAATAAAGTATAAACAAAGACATATAGATAAAGAAATATCATGTGGCTGTTTATCTATAGTTATTCCTGCAACCTTTTTAGTCGAATGCAAAAAAACCTAGCATACTTTTTGGGGCAATTTTAATATGTTAAAGTTCCTGTCAAATGGTTTGTAAATGAATTGTGTCTGTTTGGTTCATAGAAGTAAGAAGTAATACCAGGTATTGCATTACTCTATGCAATTCAGGCAGTAATTAAAATATATATATTTTTAAATTCTGGCTGTCTTTTTGCAACTTTCTCAACCGATTTCAATGTGATAACTCCAAGATATAACTTTTGGCCAATTTCGGAAATGCTGTTATAATTGTTAGGCTTCAGACAATTCACGAATTTATAACAACCTTTTGCTTGGTTAACTATTCGATTAGAAATCCTTGAATGATAAAATATAAATTTTTACTCGTAAAGCTCTTCAGAACACTTATATTGAATATCCTTGCCCAGCTTCTTGAAGTCAAACCCTTTTCAAAACTAATACTTAAAATTCTTTTATTTTAAACCGGATAAGTTGGTGAAAAAAAAGCCGCACCAAAAGCCGAGATGCAGTATACTTTTCAAAAAATTAGTGTCAAAATTATAGATTATTGCAAGATTCTAAAGCTTTTGAGTTTGTGAACTTATTCACTAAATCAATCAATCAGTACTTATTTCCTTCTGTTTTTAATTGCATTTGAAGCCACTGTAATCTCAATCTCCTACGTTAATCACAGACAGAAGCACAAGCTCTTAACGAAAATTTCATAAGCATAGACAAAAGTGGAGAGTTTAAAAAAGATACATATATATATGCACATGTCAAATTTAACAGCAAGTTAACGCACTAATCAGTTAAGTTTGGTAGGAGATTGAGATTACAGTGGCTTCAAATGCAATTAAAAACAGAAGGAAATAAGTACTGATTGATTGATTTAGTGAATAAGTTCACAAACTCAAAAGCTTTAGAATCTTGCAATAATCTATAATTTTGACACTAATTTTTTGAAAAGTATACTGCATCTCGGCTTTTGGTGCGGCTTTTTTTTCACCAACTTATCCGGTTTAAAATAAAAGAATTTTAAGTATTAGTTTTGAAAAGGGTTTGACTTCAAGAAGCTGGGCAAGGATATTCAATATAAGTGTTCTGAAGAGCTTTACGAGTAAAAATTTATATTTTATCATTCAAGGATTTCTAATCGAATAGTTAACCAAGCAAAAGGTTGTTATAAATTCGTGAATTGTCTGAAGCCTAACAATTATAACAGCATTTCCGAAATTGGCCAAAAGTTATATCTTGGAGTTATCACATTGAAATCGGTTGAGAAAGTTGCAAAAAGACAGCCAGAATTTAAAAATATATATATTTTAATTACTGCCTGAATTGCATAGAGTAATGCAATACCTGGTATTACTTCTTACTTCTATGAACCAAACAGACACAATTCATTTACAAACCATTTGACAGGAACTTTAACATATTAAAATTGCCCCAAAAAGTATGCTAGGTTTTTTTGCATTCGACTAAAAAGGTTGCAGGAATAACTATAGATAAACAGCCACATGATATTTCTTTATCTATATGTCTTTGTTTATACTTTATTCATATATTCATATATTCATCATTCATATATATAAATACATACATACATATATACATATATGTATATAGCATGACGACTCTTTAACAGATTAAACTGCATAAAATGTTTTCTGTTCCACATTTGGGAATTTCGTATCTGTTATTCAATACTCAAGCCATAAAGCCAAATATGCATATACATATGTATACATATATACATATACATACGCAATATATGTGCCAATATGGCCACGCATACAAAATAAGTCGCAATATGGTCACCCTAGCACAGTGCGTTTCTCATTGCTGCATTTTTGTTTACCATTTTCATTGGTTCATTTCTATTAAGGCTGCCTTTTATGCGCTAATTGGATCTGATAAGCCTGCCCAGTGCACAGTTAACGATTGTAGAGTACCATGCGAGTAACGGTAAAGCTGCCGCCCGCACGCTGCGCGTCGCCCATCTAGCGTCTAGTGTCTGCTGTCTGCTGTCTGCGGCGACTGCAGGCAACTGACCGTGTGTTAGCGGGGAGACGTCGGCAAGTGCAGCAAATTGAAAAAAGGAATTGAGAGACTAGTTGAAAGTGGAGAAAGGAATGAGACTAAGGCTGCTAATCGCACAAAATGGCGGCAAAAAGCATGGAGAAAAATAAAACAAAAAAGTGAAGCCTCTGCGCTGCGCTCTCCAATGCTCTCCAATAACAACAACAAGAACAACAAGCACGAGCAAACGCCATCGTAAATCTGCCCAACGTCATTTTTTTTGCTGCTGCTGCTGACGTCGCTGCTGCGACTTCTGCTCGGCTGCTGCGTTTCGCTTTTTATTTTATTTTTTTTGTTATTATTTTTGCTCGTTTTTTGTTTTCGTTGTTGTTTTTTTTTTTTTACAAGCACTTTGTGCATTTTATGGTTGCCCCGGCAATGGACCCGCCTTCTTTCGCTGGCTTCACCTATCGCAGCGTCCGTTGCACGACTGCGATGACGACAAACGGCAAACAGCAATGTCCATGGCCAGCAGCTGCAGCCAAAGCGAGAGAGCGCCACTGCCGCTCTCCAGCGCTCTCAGCGCCTGTGTGAGAGTGTGACTGTGTGTCTGTGTGTCTGTGTCGGTGCCTGTGCCTGTGCACTTGCCAGCTCCCTTCCCCACACTGACACACACACACACAAACACACACTCTATGCAAGCAGCAGCAGCAGCATGCAGTCAGCGACACCAGCAGCCTCCAGCTCTCCCACTCTTGCGCCTGCTCTCTGCCCGTGTGCACGTAGTTTATTTGTGTGCGACGCTTTTTGTTTCTTTTTAGCCGTTTTTGTTGTTTTGTTTTCGTTTTGCTTTGCTCTGCGCTTTAAATTTGATTTGCAATGCAGCATTTAATGCACATTGTTTGAGCTCGTCTTGCAACGGTAACTGAAGCTTAAGCTTTAACAGCTATAGACATTGCCAACTCTCTCTCTCTCTCTCTCTCTCTCTCTCTCTCTCTCTCTCTCTCTCTCTCTCTCTCGCTCTATCGCTTGCACTGCTCAATTAGCCCCACTCGCAGCGTTGCCACCATAAATAATTTGCAACTCATTTTGCAGATGGTTTTTATGAATTGCCGTGCAATTTTTAATGAAATTTATCGCGCTTATCTGCGCGCATTAATCAAACCGAATTCGCACAGTTATCAGAAAGCGACCGAAGGACCCAAAAGACCGAACGACCGCCCGGGCCGCAACAATAAATAAGCAGCAACGGCAACAACAACAACAACAACAACAACAATAACAACAACATCCGCTGCGGAACTGACTGTTGCGCCGCAGCGGAGGTCGCTAATTTAAACCAAATGAATTGGCACATTTTTCACTTTGTCAGCCCCAGCCACAGCCACCTTTGGCCAAATGAGCAGGCCAAATGGCAGGCGATGCCATCAGCAAAAGACTGGCAACACTGGCGCAACAGTCGCGCCACCAAAGGTGCCAACAACAACAACAACAACAACAACAGCGTTGCCAGCGTAGTCACTTAATCCATGCCGCGATAAAAATCTCGAAAATCCAACTTAAGTGTTTGGTAATTTATCTCGCTGCGAGCGAGCGTAACTTGCCGCGCCCGCCCGCTCTCTGCTCGCCCGCAGCTGGCTGCGGCATACGCGACATTTTTTGCATATAATCGTCGCTTCGCTCTCCTCCTCCTTCTTCTTCTTCTTCTCACACTTCGCTCGTCAATCGTCAGTCGTCGGCCGTCCGTCTGCTGTCTGGCAACGTCAGTCATCAGGCTCATTCGCACGCCAACCACAAGCTGTCAGCTCCCCCACCCCGCAAAGCAGCCCCACCCCCGTTCTAGCCAGCAGAACACCAGCCGCTCGTTGTCAGTCATTTTGGCTTTGGTTTTATTTCTTTTTGGGGCTCGATGAAATGATAAATGATGAAAAATGTTGCAAAAGATTTAAAATTATCCAAGAGCAAAGTCAACATCAAATCAGCTGCCAGTTACGCACCGCACCGCCCCGCCCCGCCCAGCCCCGCCCGGCTTCACTGCAACGCAACACCCTCCGCTCGCTCTGGTAGTGAGCTGGCGAATACAGAATTACAAATATCCAGTCTCATTCCTCATTATATTTTTGGTATGCCACAGCTGGGACAGTCGAAAATTGCGCTGCCAATTGGCAAACTGTGCCACGCCTACAGCCCACACTTGAGAAATGCCTAAAATGTAAAACTCATTCGCTGCGACACTTCTCAACACTGTGACTAAAAGTAATTAGCTTCTTCTAACTAAGGACCAAATTACACGATTCCATAATTCTCTGGGTACACCAAGAAGAATTGCCAAGAAAATTTTGCATATTTCACGGATTAAACTTTAAGCAATATCTTTGTTAAAAACTCGACTTGACGTTTATATTGAATTTCAACTAATTGACAATTTACCAGTAGGTGGCGCTGTGCATAACACATAACATAATGTAAACTTAATGTTAATTGATATTCGTGTCCTCCCTCACTCTCGTCCTGGTCAAATAGATTATCCGGCTAGCAACAGCTCAACCTCAGGAATTTCAATGTTGGAAAATGAAATAACCTAAGAAAAATATTATTAATTTTAACAATAAATTGGTTTAGCATACTTACAAGAATATTCTCTAAAGCAGAACTGACCTTCTAAGCAGACTTAGCGCTCTCTAACCTCACTTTAAGCATTCACAATGGCTCGAGCTGCGATCATGTGGCAACCCAGCAGCTAAGTACCGTTAACTGTTTGCATTGCCAGTGTCCAACAGTTTTTCAATTTAGCCAACGCGAAAATTAGAAAATTGCTTTCTTATAGTTTTCATGGCAGCGAGCAGGCGGTGGAGTGGGGTGGGGTGGGGTGGGGTAACGGACGCGGCATTGCAAGGGTTGCCAGCCTCGCCCACTTTAAAGCAGCAGCAGCTCTCATCAGTCTCAACTGTCGAATCACTCGATATACACTTAGATTTTATATAATAGGCGTGGCATAGGGCCTGGACTGCGGCTGGGGCTGGGGCTGGGGCGGGGTTTGGGGATTGGTGGGGCTCACCATGTATAAGCATGTGGGCGGCTGGGGTGGAGCGGGCGCTGCGGCAGAGGGTTTGGGTCTTGCAGGTCGGAGTTTTAAATAGCCATTAGCGAAAACGCTTATTAAAAATTTACATTTCATTCCACTTTACAGCTGAGCGAGCGAGGCGACGACGTCGAGAGCTCGTGAAGGAGGAGCGGAGAGTGGGAAAGCGGGAGAAGGACCTGATGCGGCAGCCTTGGCGGCGGGTTCATGACGACGACGCTGCTGGCTGCAAAATTCATTTTGGCTCGAGCGGCCGGGCGTACTTCCCAGCTGGTCCAGGCATTCTGCCTGCCAACAAACCACCCCCCCTCCCCCCACCCCAACTTAACCCCAACCCCAACGTCGATGGGGTTAAATTTTTGGCTGCTGTTGGCTGCTTCTTCTTGCGCTCCCTGCCGTTGTTGTTGTTGTGTCTTTAGGTGTTCATGCCAAGTTAATTTAATAATAAAACTGAAATTTAATTCATTTGTGGATAGGCCAAGGCCCTCAGCCCTTAGCCCTTCGCCCGCAACCCGCCTCCGTGTGCCTCGAGTGCTTTTTTATGCAACTGGAGAGAGGGAGAGAGAGAGAGAGAGAGAGAGAGAGGGAGTGGGACCTGCCCAATTGAGGTCCATTCAGCGCTGCAAAAGTCCTCAGGGATAAGCCTTGCCCAAAATTGGCGCCTCAGCCAAAGCAACCCCGCCCCTAACCTACCCCCCCCCCCCTCCCCACTCGAACTGCAGTTCGAGCTGTTGGCAACGTCTTTTGCTCGTTTTTAATAATATTTTCCAGTTATCTGACCTTTTTCTTGTGCTGGCACAAAACATTTTGATAGCTCGCGGCCATAACCAAAAATTGCGGAAATGCTGCCCCCTTCTCTCCCCCTACCCACTTGCCCCCCTTCCCAGTTTGCAATCGAGTGACCCTGCCCCCACCACACCGCCCACCTTGAAACGATTTTAATTATGCGCCACGCTTTAAACTAACAAAGTTCAAAACTAAGCTTTAAGAAAATATATCAAACCTTCCTCCCGCCCTTCCTCCCCCCATAAAAAAAGCAACCTCCCCCCACCCTTGCCGCTGTCGTTTTGCATAAATTTCTTGGTGGGGCGGCAGTTTTCGGTCGGGGGCGTGGCACTTGCAGCCAAATTGAATTGCGTACAACTAACCGCCGAATGCGCGCCGCACAATTAAGGTTGAGGTTTCTATGGCGCCGCAACCCGCCCCTTTCCCACCCTCCCCCACCCCGCCGGCAAAGCACCGTCAGCTGACATATATGGGCCCTGTGGCTGGGGGATCTGCGGGTGGCAGCTGTCAGTGCGTTAGTCAGTTGCTGTCAGAGCTCTCGGCGGCGTGGTAGGGGGGTTATTCCGTCTCTGGGACATGTCTACCTGGCTGAGAAACCCGTCCGAGCCGACACCAGAGCATCGGATCCCCAACCAAAGGGTCCAGGGTGGCGAAGCGTGGCAGCGACAACAACAACAACAGCAACAGCAACAACTATAATCAGGGTAAGAAGAAGAAGCAGCAGCAGATTCGCATAGGGATTCGAAATGTGGGCACACATAAAACATATTCGCAAAATATTATACACAACCGCAGCGCAGAGTTAGTTAGCTGAAACACACACACGCACACGCACACACACGCACACAGACGCACACATGCACTCTGGCTATCTGTTTGTGCAGTCAAAACGCATTTCAAATACCCTTCTGTCTATATACTGCCTGATCAATATATATACATATATATACATATAATATCTGATAAAATATTAAATAATTAATTAATTGTATATTTAAACTATTAAGAATTTTGATATTCGAAGCCAATTTCATGATCTGAACAATTCTAATCGAAATTTTCTCATTTCATTTGGTTTTCTTTCAGTTAATCGACAATTCGTCCATAGATGGCGCTTTTGTAAAGCGACTTTCTGGCAACTCTGGCAACATCTATGGTAAGTTATCAACATTAAAACAATTTTTTCCACTTCCTGACAATCTTGTCAAATATTTAATGGGAACGTTAACTTTGACAGCACATAAAAAATCAAAAGAGTTTGACAGCAAGTTAAATATTTAACAGGCACGTTAACTTTGATAGCACACAAAGACACAATTGCACAATTTTATTTAAATATAATTAAATTTGTTGAAGCTATTTTGATGAAATCGAAAGAATATAGAAACGTAAGCCATCTGTCAAATCTGTTTATATTCACTTATTCATACAACTTTTTTGGGCTATAGACAAATAAGTACGTATATTATCTGGAAGTAGCATCAATTAAAGCTTGTCCAAGACAATTGCCGCAAAGTTTGCTCTTAATTTCAAGTAAGAATTTTTCAAGAATTCGAAACCTTTTCAAAATGTGTCTTATCAAATACAAATATAAATCATACGAACTCTAGACTTGAATACAGCGAATACGATTCAGATTTATAAATGTGTTTTTTTTTTTTATTTTCATTTTTGTTTTCAATTTTATATATTTCATTTTCCAATTTCGGGATGCAATATTCCAAATATTGTGCGTAAAGCTCTTATAAAAATACCAAGTCTCAAAATTGATATTTATCGATTAAAGAGAACTGGGAGCAGATATCGTAAAAAGAAAAAGAGGAAAAGAAATACATTTACTTAAGTGGGAGTTGCTTTCTTCTGCCAAAACAGTTCACACTTTTCACCCATTTTCCACGAGGGGTTAGAGAGTAAAGCCTTATCTAGTTATATATACATATATATATAAATATTATATGTATTTCAATTTGTGTATAATATTTTTGCCTGTCCTTCAGAATTGAAAGACGCAATCGTAAGCTTTGCATATTTACAGCTTTTTAGAATCGTAAAAGCTGTTTTGCCCCATAAACTTTTGGTTAGTCGCAGCGCGCCGGAGAGTGTATGCAAAGCCGCAGCAACTACTTCACGAAGCAGCCGCACTCGAGGACGACATGGGCAAGGACGAAAAGTTGCGCGGAGGGTAGTGACAAAAGGGGGGGGCAAAGCGCAGGCAATGCCGCAACGCTTTTTAGCCGCACAACAAAATTTGATTTGTATTTCTGTGGTTTACCTTTGGCCCGGGCAACGGCAGCGCCAAACGAGCGACAGGGACTGCCAGCCGAAGGAGCGAGGGGCATATAACAGCGCGGGCAGGGTAGGGGGAAGGGGAGAATGGAGCGGGAACGGGAGCGGGACCGAGCCCAGCCCAGCTCAGCTGTGTCAGCAGTGTCAGTGGCACCTGGACTCGGTTTTGCCAGTCGTAGATTCTGAGGTTAAAATGTAAAATGCAGAGAATGGATTGTGCGGGTAACCGGAACAATTAAGGAATTTCGCCTTGGATGTGCCCAGGACTCGCAGCCAGCTACCAATTACAAATGGCATACGCTCAGGCAGGAGGAAAAGCCCACCGCCCCCCCCCCCCCTTCGTTTCCTTCCCGCCAAGCCCATCGTCGCCCCAACATGCAGTCTGACCAAAATGATTAAGTAGATTGCAATGACTACATTTTGCACAAGACGACGACGACGACGACGACGACGACGACAAGACGATGACGACCTGGAAGAAGCAACTGGAGCAGGGACTTGCACTTGGCTGGGCGGGACGGGGGTGTGGCGGGGGCTGGTCAGGGCATTGGCGTGTTGGCTTTTGTTTCTTATGCCTTATGCATACGAAATTTAGCCTGAATTGTGCCCTGCTCCCAGGGCCAAAAAGTGTATATTGGCTTGTCGGATATTCCAAGCCTGGCAAAGACATGCTCACGTATCATCCAAGTCCAAGAAAATGCATTCGCCTTCAAGGCTGCATTCGCCAAAATATTCAACTGCCAGCGTTTTCGAGTCACAGTCACGTCGTAGTCACGGCTTACAAGTCACCTAAAATGTTGCCTCTCTATTGTTCCTCGCCAGCTCTGGTTAAATCAACATCTTTCACTATATTTACAAATTCCACAGTTTAAGAGTCACAGTTTAAAAGTCACTATTTGAGAAACACAGTTTGAAAATCACACTTTTTTAGACACGTCAAGGTCATAGTCTTATAATCACAGTTTTGGATGTGTCACCGTTTGAGAGTCACAGGTTTAAGTTCACCATTTGAGAGTCAGAGTTGAAGATTCGAAGTTCCAGATGCACAGCTTGAAAGTCACAGCATATGCTTCGCAATATTTAACCGTGACAAGTTTAATGCCAATATTTTAGATCCACAGTTTTAGGTTCGCAGTTTAAGAGCCACACTTTATAGAGAATGTTTTGAGGCCACAGTTTGAGAATCGCAATTTAAGAATCGCAAGTCTAAGAGTCAAAGCTTAAGAGTCACTTTTTGCAAGCTATAGTTTAAGAATCACAGTTTTAGAGTCACAGCATATGAGTCAAAGATTAAGTAACAGTTTGAGAGCCCTACTTCATGGAGACAGTTTAGGCATCGCCGTTTGCGAGTCAATGTTTCCAAATCCAGATACAGTTTTACAGTCACGGTGTGAGGAACACAGTTTGCGAGGCATTTTGAACAGCGTTTCGAAATCAGTTTGAAAGTCCAAGTTTGAGAGTTACTTTCCTTATTATTGGTATTATTTATGACTATTGTCTCAAAAATCATAGTTTCAAAGTCATTAGTTTAAAGTGATAGTTTGAGAGTCACCGTTGATAGACAGTTAAAAATTTCAAGGAAAATAGACTTTTACAGCCACAGTTTGAAAGTCATGTTTAGTTGATCAAGTTATTTATGAGTTTGTCGAAAATGTGATGAATTTAATAAATTGCCATGCCTACTTTTGCGTCCAATAGCACCTTGGGTCTACTAAAGCCAGAGTATCGCGCAGTCGGGAGATTATTGCTTGTTTGCAGCTGTGTTTGTACTTCTATATTTCATCGATAGCAACAACGACAACAACAACAATTGCAGCAACAACGGCAACAACTGCAGATTGTCACATTGGGCAACGGGTCGGGTCGGGTCTGGGCCCGTTGCCGGGTTCGGGTTCGGCAACGGGACAGCTGTACGTGGCGACGTCTACCTCAACGACGACGTTGGCACGGAAATAATTGAAAATACGTGTTTGGGTTTTGCGGACAGCGGCATTTGCTTGACAAGCGGCAGCAACAACAACAAGGAGCTCACTTAGTGGTTCCAAAAGTCCGTAGCCATTGGACTTTTAGCTCTTTTAGCATGCGGCGCATTTTGCATTTGACAAATTTCGTTGGCTTTGCCAGGGGCATAATAAATTTTCTAATTTCTTCAAATGAATTTTGAATATCAGCAAAACGCCGTGTGGCCACTTCCGAACGGCCGCCATTATCGAAATTAACGGCAATTGATGGGGTCCTGCGGAATTGCGAAGCAGGCTAGCAACAATTTCCATGCTTTCGATTTGATTTCACTCGCCCAGCTCGTGTCACCTGATGCAAATTGTGCAATTACTGATGCATTTACTTTTAAGACCGTCATTATACACTTAATTCCACCGACTAGTGCTCATTTTCTGCATTCCCTGTACTTTGGCAATATTCATAATTGTTTTTGCAGCCTTTTTAATGGAACTTATCAAGAGGTCCCTGCTCGGGCGCCAGGTCTGACTCGGATGTCAGTCCTGACTTGGACGCCAGTCCCTTCTCGGATACCAATCCCTACTCGGACGTCAGTCCCTGCTCGAGCGCTCGTAGGCAAGTCCCTGTTGGGAAGCCAAATTCCACAAGAGATCCTTTCTATCCATACCATTATACTTTCATCAAAACTCAATGCTTCCATCAAATTGAAGTTAAGCTGCGAAGATTTTAAAATTTTCTGTAGAACCTGTAACTAGCTAGCATCTTCGACAACAAATTCACAAACTTTTGATTAATTTTTCAAGCGTAAGCTCTTAATTGAACGAATCGCATCGTGGCAAACTGCGAGTTTCAGTGGGCTTAGCTTGAAGGTCTCTATTCAAACGCCCGTCCCTGCTCGGGCGCCAAGTTTATTTAAAAATCTCTCAAAGCCACTTATTAGTCTTGTGATTATGCGTTTATAATTAAACCAATTGTATTATTATTAATACAAAATATAATTGTTACAAGTTACTCAGCGCTCGTCCCTGCTCGGGCGCCAGTTTCTACTCCGATACCAATCGTTAGTCTGAAATGACTTTGTGATCTCCAGTGGACTTCAATACAACAAAGAAAACACACAACTATTAATTAGTTCATTGCATGCCCTTTAAAGTGAACTGCTTTCCCTGTTTATATCTAAAACATTCAAGCTTTATTTTGTATTGATTTGTGTAGCAGCAGCCTCAAGTTTTGAACAAACTTTGGATTTAAAGTGCTATTCAGCTAATTGCATTGTGAGATTTCAAAGAATTTCATTAGGCTAAACTTTAAGATCCCTGCTCGGGCGCCCAACCCTGCAGGAAGGCTCCCTTTTGGGCGTTTGCTCGTCGAAGCTGATTTACGACAATTTTTAATTACCGCACTTGAATATATATACATATATACATATATATGTATATATAAAATATATGTATAGCCGAGAGTAAAGTGGGAAATGCGAAGCAAATGTGGTGAAAACTCTTTTTGGGCGAAATTAGCTGGCTGAAAAAATCAATTAGGCCCGCTAGAAGAAGAAGAAGAAGAAAAAATGAAGCTGAACAAAAAAAAACGGAAAATAAAATCAAAATAAACAATGACTCAAGCGGACTGAAGGGGCTGGAGCTGAGCTGGGTTGGGTCGAGGCTGGGCTGGAGCTGGGCTCTTTAAATCAATAAATCATCTGCAAGCAAATTAGTCGCACTCGAGGAGAAGGCAGCTGATGTGCGCGTGTGTGTGTGTTTGTGTGTGTGTGTAAATCAGGAGACGACCATTAGTCTTGCTTGGACACGGCCGAGTGTCCTGCTCCTGTTGCTGCTCCTGGCTGAGCTCAGTTGCCGGCCGAAACCACGTGATTGGCTTTTTGCCGAGCGCCGGCTTCCAAATGAAATCCATTATATTCATGCCCGGACAAAGGCGAGCGACGTTCTCGTGCTTGGACTTTGGCGACTTTGGCGGCGACATAAAAAATTCATTAAAAGTAATAAACTAATTCCATTCGATCCTATTAAAAATCATTTTCGAATTAAGGACATTTGCATATCCTTAATAAAGTTTACCGGCCCGCGCCGTGCCGGACAAAAAGCGCTCCCTGCTCTGGCCCGGCCGCCTTTGTGACATTTTACAGACAAGTCGATGAGCCAGCTTAGCCAAGGTCCTTCATCCACCGCCCCACCCCCCCCTCCCCCGCTCCGCCCAGCCCCGCTTGGTGGTTGATGGCTGCTGATGAGCTCTCGCCTGGCATATTTGGGTTTGGGGCCGAAATCTTGTTTTTATTTGTTTGTTTACCGTCCGCAAAATGAACGCTGGCAGGCTGTCTGATGCTAGGGGGGCGGGGCGGGGCGGGGCGGGGCGGTGTGCCTGGCTAGCTTTTGAGTGCTTGAGGCAGCTGGGGAAGGGGGAGGGGCGTTGCGCCTTTGTAGAGATATTTAAATTTTATCGCAGGCCGCCTGATTGCAGGACACAGTGCGAGAGAGAGAGAGAGAGGGAGAGAGAGGGAGCTGGCAGGACTCATCAATCAGCTGCACACTAATTACATAATCTCCTCTTGATTATGTTGCCGTTGTCCTAGCTGCCCCTGCCCCTGCCCCTGCCCCTGGCCCACAACTTGTTGAGTGCTCCTCGAAGCAGTCCCCAAAAACTAAGTTCCCAACCAAATATTGTGCTCGAACACATGACAAAACAATGCAAAAGGGCTGGCTGCTCAGTGAGTGGACGGGTGGACGGGGGGGACAGGGGGGACGGGGTCTCGGTCTCGGTCTCGGCTAGACGCCACACACAGCCCCTGCCCCTGCCCCTGCCCCTGCCCTTGCCCGGCGGCTTAGTGGCCAGGTCTGACGATCGAAACGGCGGCAAGTTTTAAATATGTTGCACAGTTTTTATTGTTGTTGCTCTTCGTGTTGTTCTTAGCGCTCATTAAGCGAACTTGGGCCAAAGCAAAAGTTGTCCAAGAAGCTGAAGACAAGTCGAAGAAGAAGCAGCGGCAACTTGCCAAGCGACCTTGACACTGAAAACTGAGAAAACTGAGGAAACTGGCAAAACTGGGAAAACTGAATGCTAAAAGTAACTGCAAAAGCCAACTTTGCGTTCGGGCGCAAGCGGCCACTAAACTTTAAGGCGTGCCGCCCGCCGCCCGTCGCCCGCCGTCCCTAAGCGACCAAGCACCCCCCTCACCCCTCGCCAACACCGCACAGCGAGAGAGCGAGAGCGAGAGCGAGCGAGATAGCAAGCGGTAGAAAAGTTTACTTCAAAACTTGGTTAGGTTCTGGCCAAGTAGAAAAAAATTCAACTTACGCCAGTTTTAAGCAACAAAATTTATATAAAATACGTGTGTCTATGTGTGTGTGTGTGTGTGTGTGCGGTTGCGCCTATGCCGCACGCTGAACTTTGAACCCGACGCGCGTTTATTGGCCCGCGTACACCAAATACCCCGTAAACTATGCAGTCCAAATTTAAACCTCGAAATTTAAGATAGAAAAATATTTTTAGAAAACTATAAATAAAAAATCAAATAAATAATTGAAGATGGAAAAACGAATTTGTCTGCTTTCCTGACGGGGACTCGAACCGCAAACTTCGTGCTGGGATTGAAGTTGAGCTCAGAGCCGCTTTATGGGCTGCAAAACTTGACTTGAGTGTGGCCAGATCTGTCCGAAACAGTTAAATCGATTAACTTGCACCTCAAATATATCGATACGATTCATCGATTAATTGCAAGGACTCGAACCCTGAACCAATTGTTGGGCCAAGTGCGTGGTATTTGAGCGCAGCATTTCTCATTAACATCCTGCGCAGAGCATTAAAAAAGGATAACTGGCAAAAAGTAACCCTTTTGCGATTGGTTGTTGTTGTTGTTGTTGTTGTTGTTGTTATTGTTGTTGTTGTTGTTGTTGCTGTTGATGTTGCTGTTCGCGCTGCTCTTTGGGGCCGGCTGCAAAGTTTGTTTCGAGACAAAGTTTCGTCTCGCCAAAAGCAGCCGCCCAGCCCCGCCCCCCGCCACGCCTTTGGCCACGCCACGCCCAGCGAACAGCTGTGGGCGCCGGCGTTGATCAGCTGTTGCTGTGGACCGCCCCCGGCGCCTCCGCCGCAGCCGCCGCAGCCGCCCGCTGGCCTGCTGGCCCGCTTGCCCAGATTTGGCTAGGAAAAACTTGGTCACACTCGTGCACATTATTTTATAGGCCGTTCCGTCGCCAAAGTTCCAAACAACAACAAGAACAACAACAAACTTTTGACAATACCTAATTGCAAACTTTTTGATATTGCGCGCGCTAGACGGGCGTTGGGGGCGTGGCACTGATGCCGCCGCCGCTTTAAAGAGTTGCGTGCGGCCGTTTGGCCCATTTTTTTTCTGCTCTGCTCTGCCGTGGCTTAGACGCAACAACAACAACAACACCGGCAAAATTGATAACATTTAGTGCGTCGCAAAAGTTTGCAATTGTTGTTGTTTTTTATTTTGTTTTTGTTTTTTTGAAACTTCTTCGGTGACGGCGACAGCTTTTATAGACCTCCGAGAGAAGTTTTGTGTTTGTGTTTTTCAGCAGTTCCTCAACTCGAAAACTCTGTACTGGGCTTTAACCGGGATGTTGGAGACGGAGGGGGGGGAGGGGGAGGGGGGTGGGAAGTAGATCGAGGGGTCGCACGCATCTGATGAAGTTTTAAGGAAAAATCAATACAAGTCGTCAGATTTTTGGGCAAAAGTGCGCGATGCTTTAATTTTAAACACTTGCCTTAAATTTCGATAAGCCATTTGATAGCTATCGCATAGAAGAGGGTACAGTTTATCCCCTAGTCGGAAACTCTCGACTAGAGTTTCTTGCTTGTTGAGCGTCAGATCTTATTGCTAAGTATTATACATAGAGCAATGCTATCTTATTTATATGCCATCGTTGGGTTATCAAATTTGTATAACGATCGGACTATAAGCAGCGAAGTTCTTACGGAACGCCCATTGCCCATTGAATGGGCCTGGGGAAAGAGGCAGCACAGGCACTGTCAAAGCATCCAAAGCATCCATAGCATATTCTTGGCCAACTGGCGGCTATTTGTTGGTAATGTATGCAGCCTGATGGCTGGCGGTGGACGGGACTGACGCTGACTGGTCAATTCCCCAAGCGGAAGAGACGATCAATCACACGATTGCACATGCAAGGCAAATGCCAGCGCCTAATGCTCGTCAAGTGTCTGGGCCGCAGCTTGGCCATAAAACAAAATGCGTGTGTACCACAGCGAATAAACGTGTGTGGCAGCAAACGCCCAGCCACCCAACCACCCACACACACACACACACACCCACATACACACACACAGAAATCCGCAGCAACAAGAAATGCCAGCACTTAGCGGCTAAGGTCCTGTGACAGGCGTCTGTGACTGCGCCGCCAGTGATTGCTCCCGACTCCAGACTCCAGACAGACTCCAGGCTCGAGTATCCTGTGGCTCGCGCATATATCATTCATGAAGCCGCCGCCCCGCCGCCGCCGCCACCGACTAACAATTTTCAATAATTTAGAGGCAGCGGAAAATGAGGGAAAAACCAAAAACAAGAACAAATAAATAGAAAATAGTGCTCGCAGCCAAGCGTGCACGACTAGCAGATACTCTGCAACCAGATACTCAGAGTAAATACATGTTACTCCTTTCTTCCATGCGCACATACATATACAGAAATACACACGCACACACACACACACACACACACTCGGCAGCTGTGCTTCTTCTTCGTCTTTCTCATAAGCCCCTCTTTGCGAATTGCATTCCCAAATAACTTCGATGTTTATTGTCCGATCTATTTGAAAATTTCAGCGCCTAAACAAGAATTCCGAATGTGTGTGTGAATACCTAAGCTCAAGAGAAAATCACCTCGAATGAGTATTGTAAATATGCAAAAGAACGGGTTGCGTTATCCAACAAATTAAAATACTCTAGATCTGTGTGTGTGTATACGAAGTTTTATGTATGTTGCTGCTAAAATCCTCGAGATATGCACAAAAAACACAATTTCGTTATCGATCTATATCGATTATCGATAATTATCGAAAGACACTTGATCAAAATTGCAAGCATATAGGCCAAATAATAGCTGACACAATAGAAAAACAGGGTAGCTCGATGCTGCTCAAGCATATATGTACATACATATATATGCACTATATCTTCTTCTGCCTATCACATATAGATGCACACAGCCAGCATACCCGTTCTGCCCAGCTTCAATGGGTTTGGGGCATAAAAAGAAAAGGCGGCGTGAAAAGTCGTGAACAAGCGCGCCGTGCGAAAGGCAACTGTAAAAACGGATGACAAATGATCGTGCAAACATTTGGTAAATCCACGATTTCCATAATCAAGGACGCCACACGGTGGGTGGTGCGGGGGGTGGGCGCGAGTGAGAGAGGGGTAGGGGTAGGGGTAGGGGGAAGGGATAGCGTTGTTGTGCGCTGCAGATAAATATTATGGCATAAAACACTTTGGCGGCTGGCGACGCCACTTGGCGCATTATTTCATGAGGTCGTTACCGACAGCGGAGTCAGCTCCCAGCCCCCAGCTCGAGTCCCCACCTCGTGCTCCACTCCAGCCCCCGCGCCCCCATGTCCTTGCCATATAAATAACAACAGTCACTTGTGCGGAGGGGGCCTGGCGGGCTGTGCGGGTTGCTGGGAGAGTGCGTAAATAATGCCCACCTGTGCTGCGACCGCTGTTCGCACCCCGCGCAACAATCCCCCCCCCCCCCCGCTGTTGCCACGGCTCCACCCGCTCGTGCGCTCCTGGGTTGACAAAATTATGACTTCACTTACAAGAAAACATTAAAGTTTAACATTAAATGGCATGTCATTTGGGCCCGGAACAGCTCAAGACACGACAGCGCCAGCTCAGGGCTTGACTAACGGCAAGCCACATGTCACATGCCACATGCCACATGCCACATGCCCCACCTGCGAGTGTGGCTTTACACATGTGTGTGTGTGCGTGTGTGCCTCATAGACATCATCAAATTTGCCTAAATTGCATTCACGGCGCAACTTCCAAGTTCGATTGGAAACTATTGCGGGGCAGCAGGTGGGGCAGGTGGGGCAGACGGGCACAGGTGAGGCAGGTGGGCGGCCTAAGTAAATATAATTACGAGAAATCTATTCAAAATAGCTCAACATCAGATGGAAAAAGGCTCTTTGTCTCGGTTATTATGAGTATATTGTCGGGAATTGTGTAACGCATAGAAGAAGACGCCTATATATACATATACATATCATAATATTCCTGGCAATATACTTATAATCACATATCATATATCATATATCTTATATATATATATACTAGCTAGTATGTTATAAAATCAATGTTCTCAAACAAATGTGAAATGATTTTGAAACTGATCGGACGGTAAACAAAGAACTTTCATACAAACGTTTTCCGCCAATTTACCACTGTTGCGAGTGGAATTTCCCAAATCGCTGAAATACGTATGCATTACATTCTTATGTAGAGCTTTGAAAATATGTTTGAAGCAAATCGGACACAATTTAAAACTCCGCACAAAAAATCTTTGAGTCGCATTCCACCCGAAAAAGTTTGGATTCTGCAAAAAGTGTGAAACACGTCTCAAATGATTTTTCTTATAGATCTCTGGAAATGAATTTGAGCGCGAAACGTCACCCACCAAATCGTTGACCTCCATTTCCACCAAGGAGGAATGGATTTTCCTAAAAGTGTGAAACACCCCTCAAATGAATTTGAACAAAGATCTTTGAAAATAAGTTTGAGGCTGATCGGATGTGTAAACAAAAAAGTTACATACAAACGTTTTTCGCGATTTTCCACACTTGCGGGTGGAATTTCCCGAAACCCCGTCTTAACGTGCACCTACATTACATAAGGTAACTACAGTGAAAATTTCAGCTTCCTAGCTCTTACGGTTTGGGCTGTGCGTTGATCACCAATCAGTCAGTCAGTCAGTCAGTCAGTCAGGACAAACAGTTTTATATATAGAGATATCATATATTCCGAATTCACGTGTGCATAAAAACAGATTCACAAGTCGAACCTCAAGTTGTAAGCTGGTTCGAACCGACGAAAATATTGTTTTCTGTTAGGAACCCAACATAATGAAAGCATGCCCAAGCAGATCCTCGAGTCGAGCATCTGAAAATGTGTCTAAGCTAGTTTCTATTGCGAGCCAGGTGTTATTTAAGTTAGGCGGGAAACTGGGCTAATTGTTAAATGCCTTGGCGAAGCGCCAGCAAGTCATAAATACAATAAGTTGGCCTTGCCAAGATTCACGAGTATTTATACGCGAGCGACAACAACAATTTATGGCAGGAGCGAGCTGTTGGGGCAGGGGGGGATAGGGCAGGGAGCGTGGGAGCGCGGGGGCATGGGAGGGGGGGTTAAGTTAGCTAGCGACATTGGCGCTCAGGCAAGGCGCTCATTAGGATAATTGCAGGCAATTAACTAAATTGCCGCCGCATTTGTCGCTTAGCCTCAGCGGCGCGACATTCCAGTTGATGAGGGGAAGGGCAAACGATGGAGGGGGGCGGGGCGGGGGGCGTCGCAGCGGCTGGTGGTTGTGTGTTGAGGCAAGGGGTTTTGGCCTTATAGAAATTATGCTTCATAAATTGCGCCGGCAAAAAGTATGCCACACACTTGCCACACACACACGCACTTGCCGCACACACACACACGCACTTGCCACACACACACACGCACAGCGTCTGCTTTAGTGCGTTTTAATTAGCTGACGGATTTTTGGCTCGCTTGGCCCACGCGGCACGTTCTGAGACCTGGCCTGGCCGTGATTAGATGACCGCTGAATTGGTAATCAATGCCGCCTACCTTTTGACGCACTACTCCTCACAACCACCCCCCCCCCCCCCTCGACACACCCCTTGACTTTCCCCTCGCAGCCCTCTTGCTCTGTGGCAGCTTAATAAAAGCGCTTCGTGCGGCGCTGCGTACGTGACGCTGCCGTTAAGAGTTTTCGCACACACTTTACAGTCGCTGCCCGAACCTCCCCCCCCCCCATTCCTCCCCCCCCTCTTTACCGCCTACTCCTCCACCTCCGCCCCTCACAGTTTTAGCTACAGCTTCAGCTGGCTCCTGGACACGTGATGCGCCGAACGTGTCTGGTAATGAAATCATTTCCGTGCTCTTTTGAAGTTTCTGCTGGTATTATCGGCTATAGCTGCCACTGATATAGCCCCGAATGCACTGAGAGAAATCTGCGCACGTTTACTTTTCATATACAATTTAGAGGAAATGCCTGCATTTCATATTAATTGCAAATAGCTAAGCGAAAGTTGCATTTTAAGCGAAAGTAAATATTTACGTAAATGCACGGCGAGAAATTTTTAATCACATAATTTAAAATACTTCTTCAAAAGAAAAGAATGGTCAAAGTTGGTACAAAAGATAAAAACAACAACGCATTGCAAAAGTGACGTTTTGCATCTGAGCGTCGAACCAGCAAGCGAGAAGTCGCTGGCTCAAAACAGTCAGCAGCAATTGACAATGTCTTTTGACCCGAGAAACGCTCGTTAATTTTTTATTAAAGCCCAAAAACCTATTTAGATGAGCGATAATTGTAAATCGGGAAAATCAAACTCTTGTCTTAATTATCTTTAGTCGATTGCAGTGCACTAAATTTTTGGCCAGTGTATTACTGTGAGACGCTCTGATCGCATTAAGCTGCAGCTTCGTGTTTGTGCTTCACTTGACTGTGGCAACGGAATGCTAAATTAGTGCCCGAAGGAGGCGTGGCGGCGTGCAGGGGAGGGGGCGGGTTGGCTGATTCAAAGGAGGGGGGGGGGGGAGGGGGGCGTGTTGAACGAGCTGGGTGGGACTAGTTGTGCTGGCCAAATCGTTCAAAATGGCAAAAACGTTGCTGCCACACACACACACACACACACACACACACACACACACACACACACACCCACACACACACACACACAGAAGCAGACGCGCAGCCAGCGCCCAAAGTTATGCAACATATAGAAATTTTTGCAGCTTAAACTGCAACAACAACAACATGAAATCGATTTATCTGTTCTATTGACGCGCCCCATGGCAGCACCCAAACTCACACACACACACACACACACACACACGCCCACACATGACCATTGTGTGGGCGGCAAGCTGACAGGCGCGTAGTGCCCCGACAAGGGGGCCCGGGGTAGAGGGCGATGCTTATGTACCGCGTCGTATTTGTATATAAAAAGAGACCGAATCTCTCAGTGCGATGGGTGGAGCCTACGGAATAGCCAAGAGCTGTGTGTGTTTGTGTTGATGTGTGTGTGTGAGTGAGTGTGTGTGTGTCGCATATGATTGCGGCTGTGTGTGCGTGTGTGGGCTGTGTCCAATCAGAAGCAAGTCTCAGCCACCCACACACACACACATCAACACAGCAGTTGCATATGTGTCGGAGTCGGAGTCGCAGCGGTGCCGCTGCTGTGGCTCGCACAGTGACAATGTCAAGCACGAAAAAAAAACAAACAAAAGAAAAGAGAAAAGAAAATAAATAAAATATACACAAAAAAGAAACGAAACGAACGAAACGAAACGAGAAAAAAGAAATGGCAAAGGAAAAAGACGGCAAAATAGTGGGTAACGTAACGGCAACCAGCACAGCCTGAAGATGGGGCAAATCGCTGAAGTGCCGAAGCTCAGTCAGCCAGAAATCAACAAAAGCCTCTCAAGAGGAAGACAACAAATATAAATAAAAAATACAAAAATAACAACAGCAACAACTACAAAATAGAACTGTAAAAGCGCTGAGCAGCGCAGCACAGAAAACACGCACACACACACACGCACACACACATGTGATAAACAGCAGCAGCAGCAGCGGCAGCAGCAGAGTGTGAGAGTGGGAGAGTGGGAGAGTGTGTGCGAGCGAGAGAGAGAGAGCGCGCGTGAGCTGCAGTGGGTAATGGAGCGAGTGTTGCCACATCTCATGCAGATACCATCACGGAGCACTATGCATTGCCACACTTGCACAAAAATAATGCACTAATTTATGTAGAGTTCGTTTTTTCTTAAGCTTGGACTCGGCTTTAAAATGAGAGCTTTTCAATATTTTATTTCAATAAAATAATATTGATATATAAACCAGCTTTGTATAAATAAACAATAGCTAACCAAACAGAGAAGCCCGAGCATCTGCGAATCTCCCAGCAAACGAAACAAATTCTCAGTTCGTCTCTGAGCTCAGCAGAACAGAAATTTGCTTCTGTATTTTTGGAAAAACAAAAGTCTAATAAAAATGTTGAATGTCCAAATTGCAGTTCAAGTTGTTAAGCATTTGTTGTCTAGTTTTAGCCTGTTTTGCTTTTGTCGTGTAGGTTGCCGTGCCTCTCATTAGATGCCTGCTCTTTAAAAACTCTCTCTCTTTCAGTTGAGTCGGTTCTGAGGATCCCGTCTATAGTTGTTATAAATACACATCACATTTGACCAGGTAAGTTGGCAGTTTGGCCTGAATCCTATCCAATATCCTAGCCTGATCTCTCTCTTTTTGGTTCTTTTTGGTCCATTTCCTTTTAAGCTCAAAATGTCAGACTAAAAGCTTGAAAACAGCAATCGCATCTTTACCTTGAAGGTGTCGCAGACACAAGCTAGTTGCTACGGACGCTTCGTTATAGTGCTTCGATCACAATATATTCATATATATGTATATATATATAGCTTACTTTTTAGAAAGTCTTAACAAATCCTAGCTAGAACTGGTTTCTTTAGCAGGCAGATGTATAACAACATATATAAGATATATTTCTGGGGGTTTTTCTTAAACAAGCCTTTTTTCGACTAATGGGAGCTATATATATATGTATACCTGCAAAGTAGAGCTAGACTTAAATCTCAGCTATAAGTTTCTTTTAAAACGATATATATATATATATATATATGTATATATACCTAATGGAACCATAGATATCTGCTTCAATTAGACATATTGTATTCAAATATTAATACCCCCTAAACAAGTAAGAATGGGTGTTTTTGGCACATAGCCAAATACCCTGTAAACGTGTGACTGAGAAGCGCTTTTATGAGCTTTATTTTCGTCTAATTTTTCTTACAGGAGCCACTTTTTAAAAAAATAGCGAAGCTGTTAACAGTCATGTTTAGTTCGGATATTAAAAAAAAAGACAAACGTTTGCACAGAAAAACCTCCTTTACAACCAATTCTTATTAAACTTATTGATATAGAAGTCCGGTGCGGAAAATAAGATTGGTTTAGTAATTGATAGAATCACAAAAGGTTGGACAGACCAGACATAATTTTCGACTGATTCCTCCTCCTATAAAGCCATATGTTTTGGATTGTACTAAGATCTACTAAGATCTAAGACTAAAAGCAAGGTCAGACTCGGAAATGCTTAGTTTGGTAAAGATATTTAAAAGACAAATCAAACTTTCAGACAAGTACACAATTTACGATCGATTTTTTATATGGCAGCTATATGATATAGTAGCACGATCCGACTAATTCTGGCTACAATGGAAAGACGAACCTTTGCAGAGTTTCTTGTTGAGTTCTCTCTACAACTGAGAGTCTAGTTAGAAACTGATCTGGCTATATAGACGCGACTTTTACTATTCAAGAATATGTATTTATATACATATATCTTATGGAGAGACGACCCTTTCTATGAGAAAAGTTCACATCAAAATTGGTGAATACATGCCTCAAAAAACACAATAACTGAGGCTAAGTATGTATTAAGAGGTTTTCTATTTGTTCTCACCTGGGCAAAACTTGGCAGTGCATGCCAAACTTTAACGCTTCGATCCGAAACATTGCATAAATGGACTCTAGCTCTTAAGCATATTAGAACAGAAAATTTCTGTGCGTAAAGTTGACTAAGTTGTCAAGTGTTTCGCTTGAAGAGAAAATCACGCATACACACACACACACACACACACACACACACACGCAGCGACAGGCGAAAGAAATGTGTGTTGCATATTTCAAGGAAATGAATTGCAACGTTTGCAACATTCAACGGAAGCTGCAGCGACAGACTTGCAAAAGAATCCATCTGCCAGCAGCCTCCACACACAATATGCCACACATCCCCCGTCCCCTTCCACCGCCCCCTTCCCCTTCTCCTCGCACAGTCAAGCCAAATACGCCCTTACGCATCACTACCAGCCGTTTAACACTAACTAAGCAGCTTATTTTGTGTTGTTGCTGGCGATTTTCTAATACACAAAAGAAAATGCGAACGGAATAACGAGAAAAAATAATGTGCCGCAGGGTTGCGGCAGCTGGGCGGGGGCAGGCGGGGCCAGGCGGGGGCAGGCGGTTGGGCAGGGCAAACGGCAAGTTAAGAAATCAAACAGCTGACATAAATAACATTTTAATTTAAATACGACAGGACAACGGCTACAACAACAACAACAACAACAATAATAATAACAAAAGCAGCAGCACATTTTTTTGCCGTTAAGGTAAGCAGAAGGTACAACAACAACAACACAACAATAACAACAACAAAATACATATTTAAAGAGCAGCTCAACAACAACAGCAATAACAAGAAGAAGAGGAAGAGGAAGAAGCAGCGAACACGCAGAGAAGCAAACAAAATTAAACAGCAACAATAAGCAGCAAAAATAGGAAGGAAAAAAATTAAATACACACAAACGGTCAAGCATGAGAGTCGCCTAAGCGCTACCCTGTAAGCGACTGCAAGCGCGAAGCTAAAAGGGTCTGCCAGGCGCTACCCTGTAAGAACAGCATGCACGGAACAAAACCGATCGCCCAGAGTTACCCTGTAAAGACACAAATGTTAAAGCACGAGAGTCGCCTAAGCGCTACCCTGTAAAAGAATTAACAAGTATTATAAATGGATAATACATGAATAAACGCTTAAACAACATTTTCTTGCTAAATAACAACGAATATACATACGCTAAATATACGAAAAACTTCCCGCTCAGATTGTTCGCTCATGGCGCTTCTCAAGCGAAAAACTGCCAAGGAATGACAAAATTATTAAAGCTTTCACTATTCACTTTCCTTTAATATACATTTTTGTTATTTTTGTTGCTTTTCAAAAAGTTACAAATCCACAAAATTCGAGCCGGTGACTTCACGCTTGCTGGTTCGACGCTCCGGCAGCAAAGCAATGCAGGCTCATGATGTCGCGTTGGCAATGCACAAGCTTTAAGCAGGCTCTGCCCGCTCTCAAAGCTCACTTTCGAGGAGAGATTGCATACGATTGCAGCTAAAACACGTTGCGAATTACAACGCGGCGACTTAACACACAGCTAAGCTTGCAGTGCAGACATTTGTTTGAATAACCAGAAACTAAGCATGGTCAGTATGTAGAATGTGTATTTAAGCTCCTCACTTACACACCCACGCCCACGCCCACGCCCACAACCACACACACACTCACACACACACACGCACAAGTATAGAAGTATATGTGTTAATATACATAGCTGTGTGAGAGGACACGCAATTATATTGTGTATGAAATGATATGAAATAAAAGTGCCGCCGCGGACAGCGGACAAAGTCAGCCAAAAACGAAGCTCTAGACAAATATTGAATATGATCAAATTTGATCCCAACGAACGTTGTCGGCTTATTTCTTAGCCGCATACTTGTACGGCTGTATTATGGAGTATTTGCGCACTGGTACCGTTTCGGGGGTGGGTATAATGTCGCCGGTGATCGACTTGTTGGCCAGAATCTGCTTGACCCCAATCTGCTTGGCCATCTGATAGTCGCCGGAATCGAAGAACTTGTGGCCCTTGTGCAGGCGCTTCTGCAGGAAGACGGAATGGCCGCTGGGCAAGCCGCTCGGATATTTGGGCATCAGCTTCTCCTCCTCAATCTTCTCCAGCTCCTCGGTACGGCTGGCGGCGTCCAGTGCATCCCTCGCCTGCGGCACGCCAGCCAGTCCGTGTTCCTGCTCCTCGATGGCGCTCATCCTGGCTGATTGGCTGATTGGCTCCAGCTGCGCGTCTTGTGTGAATGAGTATAAACGTTTTCAAATAGCGTTTATCAAAATTTACAATTTCTTTTATATAAAATATATATACATATATATGTGAAAGTACCTGTTTTTTTGTTTTGTGCTAGCTAAAAATGTTCTGAAATGTTTTCAGAGCTTTGGCCTTTTTCTATTTTCTCAGCTAGATTTTTGTTTGTGATTTGATAGCAATTCCAAGGTAAACTGAGCATGGCAACTTTTTGACAGGGCCGTAGTTTTTTTACGGGGTTTTCCTTTCGAAAGTTTGAAGGTTTTTTTTTTTTTTTTTTTTTGGATTGTCTTGGGTTTTATCTTAAACAATGCTATCGATTATTTTGCATGCAACCCAACAAGCTTCAAAATGGCCCCACTTTTGCAAGCTTGCCAAAAAAATATTCACAATTAGCTCGCTTTCTACTTTCCTTCTCATGTGAGCTGCGCATACCCCAAGCTGAAGCCTTGGTGCTAGGGTATCAGCAGCAAGCGTTGGACGCCGCCGCCGCCGCCGCAGCAGTGGGAAAGTAAATTTTATTTTAAAATAAATTTATCGCCTTATCCGTTGTCCACGGCAGCGACGGGACGCGCTGTGCCCCAGTCGCAGGACACGGGACACGGGACACAGGACACAGCGCACAGGAGGCAAAGTCAAGTCTTGCTTTATATACCCTGACCGCGGGTACGATGAAATTGTCACGACACGTGCCGACATCCATAAGGTCATAAGGCACATATATGTATGTATATTCTCGAACAATAAGCAAAGTCGGGTCTATATAGCCAGATCAGTTTCTAACTAGACTCTCAGTTGTGGAGAGAACTCATCAAGAAATTCTGCAAAGGTTCGTCTTTCCATTATAGCCAGAATTAGTCGGATCGTGCTACTAAGTATATCATATAGCTGCCATATAAATAATCGATCGTAAATTAAGCACTTGTCTGAGAATTTGTTTTGTCTTTTAAATATCTTTGCTCTCAATATATATATACATACGTATGTAGATCTTATAGATGTAGATATTATTACTATCCAAAACAGATAACTCAACATATAGCTGGCAAGAATCGGTGGAGATTTATGTTCTTTTTATTGGGTTATTGGAAAACCTTGCTCTTTTTTTTCAAAACTCAATCGAACTTGATTATTTTATAAATATATTTCATATCGGCCGAAACCATTTCGAAACGCAGCACTTCCGCGCCATAAGAGTATTTAATATTCGCCTTGCTTTTTTTGTTTGCTGATTTTGGTTGCAGCGACTGCCCCACAGCGCCAATTGCAGGGACAACAAAGCAGCCAGCGGCCATGCCAGGCACAACATGGCACAACACATGCGACGCGTCGCTGCCACACCCACACTGCCCAGCCCCGCCAGCACCGCCAGCCCCTCCCCTGGCGTACGCCCCTAAACAGCAGTAGCAAGAGGAGCAGCGGTAGCTGTGCCCCCAGCACACGAGCGCTTCATTTGAACGAAATGAAATCATAATGAGATTTTTGCTCGTTCGTTTTTTTGTCGCAGCCAGCACTGGCTAGGCGGCGTGGGTGTGGGCGTGGGCGTGGGCGTGGGCCGGGGTGGTATTTTTCACTAAGAGAGGCGGGGCAGCAGCAGCAGCAGCAGCATATTTATATATGTATATATATATAGATGGGCGCTGGGACTTTCAGTTGGTCCATTGCCATGGACTCGGCGTAATGACAAAAATTCATAATTGGATAAAGATGCGAACGTGTGCAGCGTGGGCTGTGTGTGTGTAGGTGTATAGGTGTGTGTGTGTGTTGTGTTTGTTTAGCTATTAAAAGTAGCCATAAAGCTAGCCGAAATCGAAGCGCTTTAAAGCTGCAGGCACAACACAAGCTGGCACGCACGCACACACTCTCTCTCTCTCTCTCTCTCTCTCTCTATCGCACACACACACACGCACGCACACACGCATATGTTGTGCGGCTCATTTGTCAGCTCGTTCGCTTGGATAATTGTCCTGCGATAAACAAAATTAGCAGCAATTTACGCGAAAATAGCTAAATGCCTGCGACAAAAGGACATCGACTGGCGACAGCGGCGACAAATGCCATCAGCGTCTAACTGACATCACCAACAACAACCCCCCCCCCCCCCCCACTCCCCCTGCACTCCCCCCTGCACCCTGCACCCTCATCCTCATCCTCACCCACCTACCCTAGAGCCGGGCTAGCAATTTATAGTTGTGTCAGGATATATTCATGTCTCTTGCCATGCATTGCCTGCTGTCGCACTCTCCCCCGCCCCCCTTCCCCCCCCGCCACCCGCCTCCTTTCAACATTAGTTATAGTTTTGATGAGTGGCATTAATGAGTCGTCTCTGTGTCTGCAACTGTCTAACAGCCTTCGCTCCACATACATACATATATATGTATATATGTATATATGTATATATATCGCATCCTTAGTGTCTTTCTGTGTCGCTTTTGTCTGTAACAATTGTTGAGTCGAGGGCTGGGCCTTGGCTGACATTAATGACACCCACACATGGCATCCAATTTGACAGGCAACATGGGCCAAATTAGTGAAAATCACAATCACAACTCGCTCCTTCGCTCAGTTCCCCCAACCCTCTCTCTCTCTCTCTCTCTCTCTCTCTGCTTACCATTAAAGTCATGCGGCATTTTTTACTTTTATTTTGTTTTTTATTTTGCACAAATACAAAAAATCACACAACTTGCCGCTCTGTGACTTGTGGCAGCTGCTGACCAAGCGGCTAGAGGGTGGCAGGGAAACGGGGGGGTGGGGGAGGGGGTGGCTGGGTTCTATCCATGCGCCGATAACTATCGACAGCAGCCGAAACAGGCAACAAGGCATGAGTTATTTATGGCTTTTAAGCGACAGCTACAGCTACAGCTGAAATCTTACTACTACTTACCCAAAAAAAGAAAAAAAATCAAAACAGAAAGAAAATCTGAAAAGTAACACAACAACAGTCCAGTGCAGCCAATTTGGCCTTTTTTACCTTAGAGATAAACGCTAAACAACTTTAAGCCAAAATCTGTTAGTAGACAAGGCTCGTATAGGCATACGAGCTATTTTATTCAACTTTAAATAAATAACTTTAAATAGTCCTAACAATCAGAAATTTTTTATAGATTTTTCATATTATATATATATATTTTTTTATATTATAATATGTATCATAATACGTATATACACATAATTGTGAGCTTACTTTTCCTAGCTTTATCCCAACTGCATTTTATACTGCTTATGATGCAGCTTAAAAAAAATTTATATTATTTTAGGGACAACAATTTTTGAACAAAATACTGCTTAACGCGAGTTTCAGATTGGGAGTTTTTCGTACAAAATATATAAATATATGTACCATATACAAAATTCCCTTAAAGCACATTTAAGCTTTTCGATTGCTTCAGTTTTCAAAAGCTAACCGTTTTTCTTAGCCGTTTTCTAGCTAACAACGATATGGCAGCACTGGCAGCACTGTCAGCGAACGCTGTGGGGGGCAACGGCACAAGTTTAGCAGGCCCGCAGGGTGTAGAACGCTCAACGGGCAGGGCTCTGAGCTCGGCTGGGCTGGGCAGGGCTGGGCTGGGGCGAGGGGCGAGGGGCCTGTCAACTCACATATGGAGATTTATTTGCAGCACATTCGACTGTTAAGCGCATTTGTAAGCATTTTTAATAGAGTCCGTTGTTATTGGCGGGTCATCGGTGGGTTAAGTGCTGCCTTCGTGTGCGTGTGCGTGTGTGCGTGTGTGTGTGTGTGTGTGAATCCACTCTCCCTGTCTGCCCCTCCCTCAACACTACGCATATCTAGCTGCCAATTGCCCTCGTTTGCCCTTCAACAAATTTGGCTGATTGTGATTTAAGACAGCGCTTGTAGCTGACATAATCGAAGTGCCAGAGATCAGCAATCGAATTAGAAGAAGAAGAAGAAGAAGAAGAAGAGGAGGAGGAAGAAGAACAATAAGTAGCCAAATATCAGCAGAAATACAAACAAATATATGTATATGTATATTTCAAGCTAACAGCCTTATCCGAGTTTGATTTATTTGACAGGAAATTGAAGAGGCGCAACTGTTAGTTAAAGCCAAAAGGAAATGGGCATTAATTGTGTTAGCAATAGTAGAAAAGTTCAATTTAAAACTTTTTAGGTAAAACTTTAAGGTAAAGTTAGCATTTTGTGGGTAACTAACAAGCGTTTTGATAGCTCTTGTATTACCTTATCAATATGACTTAGATCTTGATATGCATTATTTAAAAGCTTAAATACATTTTATTTCAAAGTGTTGCAATTGGCTGCGAAGGCTATTTATAGAGCGAGCAAAAGTTTAATAGCTTAATTTCAGCTTTAAACGGCGGCAGCTCCACACAACATTTGTCTGCGCGGCGGGTGGCAACGACAGCAGAGGGCGACGACAGCCACATTTGCATTCATATGTGTGTGTGTGTGCATGCAAAAACATCTGGCAACTCTGCTTAAGCAGACAACAGACAACAGACCGCAGAGTGCCAACTACATGCGTGCAATAAAAACGAAGCCAAAAGCAACGCCAACGCAAACAGAAACAAAAACAAAAACAAAAACTAGACAAGCAGCGCTGCCTGCTCCAAGTACATATATATGTATATATATTTGCCTGCGTATGTGTGTGTGTGTTTTTAGCTTAATTTTATTATAAAGCGCAGCGAGTGAGAGATGGGCAGGGGGCGATGCCCGAGAGGCGCGCAGTGGCAGCGCTGCTCCCGACGCTGATAAGCCGGCAACGTCTTGTGACTTTGACTTTAATGACTGGATTTATAGGTCCTTGGAGATAATCTCGGCCAGCGAGATAGACGCACACACACACACACACACGCACACACAGCAACAGCAGCAGCTCTGCCGGCGGCTGCTGCGACTGCTGCTATTTTGTTTACCAAAGCGTCAGGCACTGCTTGGACGAAATTTGGTGCGCGAATGTAGTTGTCTGTGTGTGTGTGGGTGGGGGGGTTAAGGGGGCTATAGCGCTAAGGACGTCGTCGTTGTTACAGGGTAATTAACATCAAAGCCCGACAAAGCTCATAAAAAGACGGCGAGATAAACATACGCACAAAGAGGTTGGAGGATGGCAGAGAGAGCAAGAGCGAGCGAGCGAGAGGGAGAGTCACACATGGGACATGGTACGTGGTGGACGTGCATAGTGAAAGAAACGGTAGTTGCGGCAAGTGGCGGCTGGGCGGGGGTCATCAACTTGCCTGCGTGGTGGCAACGTGAGCGGAGGCGACGAAACGCTCAACGTGAAATAATGTTGACAGCGCCAAAAAAAAAAACACACACACACACAAAAAGGATGCGCCGGCATACAGGAGACAGGCACTCACACATACGCAAACACTCATTGTCTGCCGTGTGTGTGTGTGCGTGTGTGTGTGTGTGTGCATTGTGCACGCACATGCTTGAAGCAATTAAAATCAGATAAGTTATAGAAAATGGCCTGTCGTCGACATTTAGACATGCCACTGTCATTGGAGTAGCTCCTCCCACCCCAGCCCCCCTTGCAGCCTGCCTCTCTGCATCCCATTGCTGTTAGCACTGTCGCGCTGTCTGTGACGTCTTCCGTTACGTTTGTCACGGCTGCCATTGTCTCTGCCGTGTCTGCCGTGTCTGCCGTGTCTGCCATGTTGCATGTGCCCCACCCAGCCCCGCCTACTCTGCCTGCGCTCCTGCCCACCGCTTTGCGTATGAATTTCAACGAGCAGCAAACGCGACGAGCCAAAGTGACAGCCAAACGAGCAGCAGCAGCAGCAGCAGCAACTGCCACTTGCCACACACGAACACACCCACACACACTAAACTACGCCCAGATAGGTGTGAAATATTTTTGGGCTCAAATGCTGCAGCAACAACAACCAGAACAATTCGGCGAGCAGCCAGCACAGGCATTCAACTGTTCATTTGTATGCCCTTTTGCCGACAGTCCCCAATCCGCCCCTGCCCCCAGCCACTTAGCCACGCCCACACACGCACACACGCACACATACACAGACTGCGCTCAGCCGCATCCGCGGCATCTTCAGCTGATGTATTCATGGCCTTGACGTTAACGGAGTGACAAAATTCGCACCCTTCGTTCAAGTGTAAATGGCAAAAACCCAGAAGAAAAAAATGTACACAAAAAAATGCAAATAACGGCAACTAGGCCGAAGCTTAAATGCCCTTAGGTATGTTTTTTCAAGCTGCCGTTAAATTTAACAGCCGCTTAAATATCTTGTCTAACCTGCTGTTAACCTGTTACCTGTTAAAGCAAAGCTTGCAGGTAAGTCAACACATATTTGATTGTGTAGCAGAACAGCGTTGCCACCTTGCTATGCGACACGTATGTAAAGAGAAACTAGCTTGTAGATCTGGCGTTGCCACACTTGTGTATATCGCCTATCTGGATACTTAAAGCACCTTTTAAAATAATTCCTAACAGCGTTGCCACCTTGCTATGCGACACGTATGTAAAGAGAAACTAGCTTGTAGATCTGGCGTTGCCACACTTGTGTATATCGCCTATCTGGATACTTAAATCACCTTTTAAAATAATTCCTAACAGCGTTGCCACCTTGCTATGCGACACGTATGTAATTAGAAACTAGCTTGTAGATCTAGCGTTGCCACAAATATTTTGTCAAAAGTACCTTTTAAAATATTTCCTACCCAACTGTTACATATTTGATTGTGCAGCAGAACAGTGCTGCCACCTTGCTAAGTCATGCGCTTAGGTCGTTACCATATCCATGCGCTTATCTAAAGTGTGAAATCAGATCCACGTTTTTCAGATACCTTAACGAGTGACTCACTTTGACAATTGGCAAACCTAGAAGATCCACAAGGAAATTTATCAATAAACTAATTACCATCCTATATCTCTTCGTTTTAAATGCACTCAACATAAATTGGGTCCTATATATATCGAATATATTTAGTTCAATTTAAGAAAATATTTTCTAAAAATTTATATATATTTTCTTTTTTTTTCTAAATAGGCAAAGCTGAATCAAAAAATATGTTCAGAAACTAAGAAATGTTAATAGTTTTTGTAAATTTTCTAAGAATAAGGTAAAACTTATTTGAGTGTAGGCTTGGATGTGTAACCATTTTTTTTTTTTGAGTGTAGCTTATTAGCTCGAAGGTCTAAACGTCGAATGAATTGGTTATGCTCTGGGTAAGGGCATTAAAATCACACACAGACACGTTGAAATATTCGCACGCCCCGTTACCACATTGTTGCTGCGTCTATGTGCGTGTGTGTGTGTGTGTGTGTTTGGGTGTGAATCGTCCCGTTGGACGCGGGCTGGTTGGCAGCAGCATTGTGCACTTAAGACATTCGGCGTGCTTAACGCGCGCGACATTTGGACAGCATGAAGGAGATATTTTGAATGCCAGTTCATAATTCTAAACACTCTTCACACAAGGGTTGGAGGGTTGGGGGTACAAGGACATTTAAGACACTTGTCTAACCACTTGGATTTGTTGCCTAGAACAACTTTTGCAGTTATTGAGTTCAAGTTTTGTTTGGCAATTCGAATTGGAGAAAGGCTTTTAACAGTGCCGAATTATTTCCTTAGGAGAATCAAAATATATTAAAGAGAAAAGTATCCAAGAGCTAGATCCAAAAATCGTACTAAAATAGACAAAAGCTCTACGAAATCTTAACTAGAAATATTTAATAAAATCAAAAATTTCAAATTATATTAAAGAGCATAGAGAAAAATATACCAAAAATCGTATTGTAAGCTCAAGAAAATCTTACCTAGAAATATTTCCGCGAAATACCAAAGTTTCCTTCTACTTGCCTTGTTTGATAATAATTGAACACGTTTTTGGACTAATAAAATTGATATTTTACTTGCATCTTAAGACTTGCTGTTCAGGATCAAAATATATTAAAATAAGTATATCCCAAAAAAAGGTTATCTCAAGAAAATCTAAGCCAGAAATATTTCCCCGAAATACTTAAGATTCCCTTTAGCCGCCTTGTCTGAAAATAACTGAACACATTTTGAACTTTTAAAATGTATAGTTTACTTGGGGATCAAAATTGAGTGTACACATTATAATGGACTCTTTTTGTGATAGCCATCAATGGGTTTCAATCGTGGGGCAGCTCGGAGGAGCATGTCTTGAATTGGGTTTACCTTCAGGAAGCCTTGAGTTCTAGAGCTGCACTTCGCATCACGTTTAACAAAACATTTTCGGGGACAAGCAAAGTTTTGAATTAACTTGCGTGTGGTCAATCCGGGCAATTGGGTGCGGCTATACGGCTAGGCCTTTGCGGCAGAGAACTAGAATTTGGGCTTAATTTATGAATCATTTACTACATACCTTATTCAACTTTGTGGCCTGCTATTGATGCCTGCCGTGTGGTTCCTCAATGAGCTCCAGGCTTGACTCGGACATTTCCAAGAAATCCTTGGCATCGAAATTGTGCTCCATGCTGAAGTGTTCCATGTCGCTTGGCGGCTCGCTGCACAACCTCAAGGCTGGCTTCTCAGCCAGCTTGGGTTCGATATTTAGAAGGGATTTCTGCTTGGCAACCATTGCCAGATCCGGACCATGGCTAACGATCAGGCGCGTTTCCGTTTTGGTCAGCTGTTCGGCAATAAAGCGCTATATATGGGTATTGGTATAGGGTTTAAATGGGACTCGACCAGGCTCTGGTTCTGGTCACGACTTGCTGCATACCCCGTTCAGGTCCAGACTGCCCTTGCTCTTCTTCAGCTCTCCGCTCGGAGCCTCGTGTGGCACATTCATCCTGAACCCAAGCTATATCAAGAAATTTGGTATACGCGAAAGGGCAAATTCTGAAGAAGAAATAAAATCTAAAATACAAGATAGAAAAAGAAAAAAAAAAGAAAATGTCAAGACAAATAATTTCAAATCCGAACGTACTAAAAACTGATATTTCTGTGCTGAGCCGAGGGGGGTGGGGCTAGCGCCCACTTGGATGCCTGAATATGTGTGTTCAATAGCTGCTTGCCGGAAGAGGGGGGAGGGTCTGCGTGGAGAGGGTGGCAACAAGCCACCCCTCCCCCAGCCCCAGCCCCAGCCCCCACTCAATTGGCCTTGCCCTTGCCCTTGCCCTTGCCCTTGCCCGGCAGCCCTGCGGCTGTGTCTTCTTTGTGGCTGCTCCTTGGGGCAATTGTGGGCACTTGATGCTTAGCGCCTTGTTGGGCAGCCAACAGGGCGTGGCCGCTGCTCAGCCTGCCAGCCATATGGCCCAAAAGCTGTTGTTGCTGCTGCTGCTTATTGTTGTTATTGTTGTTAATGCAAATGCCAGGCATTCGAATGCACTCGCGCGTGAGCAACCAGCCCCTCTCTGGCAAATGCACTTGACTTGAAAAGCCAAATGCAAATAAATATAAGGAATACATACACATATATATATATGTATATATATGTGCATATATATATATATGCTACTCACAATGGCATCCCGCTCCGCGCTTCTAGCTATCCACACAACGCACAAAAGCTAACTTTTCACTCATTGTTTGGCCAAGATCTTGGGCAACAAAAAATATGAAAATATTTTTTCAAGTCTGTTTTCATGTGCTCCATGCACGCGTGCGTGTGTGTGTGTGTGTGTGTGTGTGTGTATGTGTTGGGGGTAATGCGAGGAATAACTTTTTCATAGATACATTTTATATTAATACGATCAGAGCTATATCTCTTTAGAACTATTTCGAAGTTGTTTCAGACTCACAGTAAGGTTGGGTAACATTTTTTGCAAGTCACTCAAAGTCAAATTTTTTGACAAAAAATCAACTCTGAATAGATGTCCATCTTTTTGATGATTATTTTTGGAATATCTCGGCAAAATAATGTCCGATATTTTAATTATATACCCTTTTCGACTTTTACGGATCATGGCTATTGATTGGTATTATAAAATTCAAATTCTACATTTTTGACCAAATTCAACATCACGTTTTTTCTTTAAATCGGGTCCGTTCGAAAATTAAAACTTTTTTGATGTTTTTTTTTTGAATATCTCGGGCAAATAACGTCTGATTTTTAAATTTTATACCTTTTTGGATTTATACGGATCCCTACTATCAATTGCCATAAAAAAACTGAAAATCTATATTTTGAGCCAAATCGTCAAAATGGCAAGGCGTTACATCACATTTTTTCTCAAAATCCGGATCGGTTCGAGACTCCAAACTTATTTGCTTTTTTTTTTTGATTATCAAACTGATCAAACTCCCAATTATGGTTTCCGAGAATATGGCTATTCACATTTTAAAGGACATTAAATTGACCAGGGACCAACTTAGAATATGCAAAAAAAAAAGGACGAAAATCCTTCAAGGAGCTGAGCAAAAGAGATTTTTGTCTGAAGAGATATAAGGCTGTAGATCAGCCGTATCCTTTCCGATCATGATGTCAATTAGCCAACCGCTAGTCCTCATCCTCCCAACTCAGTATATATAATGAACAGGACGAAAGTCCTTTGGACTGCAGAGATATGAGTACAATTCTTTCGTAAATTAACAAAGCCCTAACTCGGCCGTATCCTTGCGGATCCTGACAAATCCTATGTCAAACGAATCGTATAAACAAGGACCATAGACTGTCCAAAGGACAACAAAATCGTCCTTGCCGTTTTCGATATATGGCTAATTTTCTAAAAAGGACATTTTTTAACTAGCCATAACTCGGCCAAATCCATAAGGATATCGGAAGGATATACATTTTTAAACTCGCGATGAGCAGGACTATCGACTGGCATTCAAGGATTTCCATGATTCGACAAAAAAATTTCATCGAAATTTTTCCTAGGGGGTTACTCGCAAAATTGGCTAAAACCGAAAAATTCGGGGCTATCTTTGCCATTTGGGGGACTATCTGGATGTCCTTTGGCCAGCAGATAGCTCTCATCCTCCCATTTCAAAATTGACAACTCAAAGGACGAAAGTCCCGCAGACAAACAAATTTTTAGGACAATTTTGTATACTAAAACAAGGCCATAGCTCGGCCCAATCCTTGCGTATCCTTGCGATTCATGTGTCAAAAGAATTGTATTAACCAGGACTACCAACTGGCCAAATTTCATTAAGATCGTCCTTGTAGTTTAGAATATATTTAAGGAAATGTGTTTTCAGCCCATTTCCGTGCGCTCCGCGACTGAAATTTTACAAGTCAAAATACAAGTCCTGGGATTCTTAGATGACCCCATATTTTTATGATGCAGATCTATGCAGGGGTTCTATACCATCCTTACGCACTATGACCTTTGAAAATCTGCAAGGACATGGCCGAGTTATGGCCTTTTTCCTTTTCATAAAATGCAATTCATATATTTTTTGCCTTGTTTATTTAATTTAAATGTGTTTTTATCTTTTCAGACTAAGATTCAGATTAAGGACTACAATGAGCTCTAAGGACCTTCTCGAGCGACAAAGCAGATTTTTCCAGGATCGGACTTTAATTAACTATATCTGATAGTTATTTTAAGTTTAAATTAGCTAAAATTTTAATTTATGCTCGATTTGTATAATTTTAAGAGCAATAATTCAGAAGAAACAACAATTTTCTAAATTTAAACATAAATAAATCAACTATTCAAAATAAACAATGAAATCCTGTTTTTTTTTATGTAAAAATTCAAAAATCAACGGTCTTTAGAAACCTATTGCATACCCGCTAGGAGCGTTTGTTGGCAACCGCTGGCTGCCGAGATTTTTCTTAAAATCTGCCAAAATACCAGGCAAACCAGGCCCAGAAAGGTTGATAAAAACTATTTTTAGCTACCGAAAAATATCATTGCATATCCGAATGGGGCACCCTCGTCACCGGCTGGGTGGGTGCCAAATTTTTACTAAAATTTCCCATAAATACCAGGCGAACAGAAATGCCCAGAAGGTCGACAATTAATATTTTTGCAGCCGAAAAGTGACGTAGTAAAAAGGGGCACCCTCGTCGCCGGCCCCAAATTTGCCCAAAATTCCGCTCAAGTACCAGGCGAACAGAAATGCCCAGAAGGTCGACGAGTTCAATAATAAATATTGTCATTGCAATGTAACTCAATTAAAATGAGTACTGTTAAGTAACAGATTATGTAAAATGAGTGCTGTACGGCGACTGTTAAACAACAGCTGCAGCTGCAGCTAACGTAAAAGGGCTCCTGAAAGAAAAAGCATACATGTTTTTGGACCATTTGTGATCCTTTAGGTTTCCAAGGACTATATCCATGGTATGGTATATAACCAAGGATATGCTAGTCAACTAGAAACCATACAGACGGAGCTGTTGATGGGGGCGGCCTTAAAAAGGAGCATACATATTTTTGGACCATGTTCTTGCGCATTTAGCTAGAACTCGGTCCTTTAGGTTCGCTAGGACTATATCCATGATATGGAATAACCAAGGATATAAAGCTCAACTAGGTACCATGAATTGGGATCATTTGCTGATTATATGTTGTCCATGGGCATGGCAGACTTGGCTGAAAAATACAAAAAGACAAATTATATCAGTTATATTAGGTCTGATTTTGGAAATCGACAAATCACTACAAATTTTAATATTTTAGAACCGCGCGGATGTGTGACGTTAGAAAACAAAATAATTCCGCCATTGACCTGCGCGAAATGATGTCGTTTTATAACTCCGCTCGGGTAAATAATTTCAGATTATGTTATACCTTTTCGATCTCGTGTATATGCAGAGATAATAGACAAAAATGTATATGCATATGTGTATATGACTGCTGGTGCAGGCTGCCAATAGCTCAAATCAAGACATGTCCATTTTCTGTACACCGATTTCTGTATAAAAATATTAAAATATTGTATTACATATTAAATGAATAAATAGTTTTAGTCTTTCCGTGTTGAAAATGGTATATGTTTAAAAATAGGACAATACTTGCCCTTACTAGCATAAAATTGAATCAATAGACTTTCACTCGCAGCATAACAACATGCCATATTGACAAATGGGACCACACTAACTCAGTATAAAGAGCAGAAGAGAAGATCACTGCCAGCAGCTATTAATTGGACCAATCAGCGATCAGCACCAACAAGAATCGTGAGAGCGTGAGCGTAAGTAGCAAAATGACAGCGAACACACACACGAACAGACGACTGCTTATCTCTGGCTGTGGCTCATCTCTGCGCATACACGTGTTTGTTGGTGTGTGTGTGTGTGTGTGTGTGTATGCTAAGCAATGCGGCGCATCGTTCTCACTCGAATTTTGATCGCTCGCTTATTTTCTGTGCGCCGGTTTTTTCGTCAGCTTAAGTCACTCAGGATTTAACACTCTGTTAGCTTGAGCTCAGTATTCAATATGAAAACTGTTTTTATTAGAAGGGGGACTCTGAAAGGGTATTATGCATATTTGATTTAGCTCATTTAATAGCTGATTTCTTAAGAATTGGATTAAACAAAATAGGAGAACTTTACTCCCAATTATCAGACGCACAATTGCAGCAGCTATCAATGATTTTTTATTTTCACAACTAAAAGGCGAAAAACTAAACAAGACTTAACGTTACAGTCCGAAAACATATATCATTAAAGATACAGGCGGCATTATCTTGAGAATTTCCACTTATAATAATTTTACAGAAAACAGAAATATTAGCTCAGAAAACTAATTTAGGAATGTTATACCTTTTTTGATTCGTACGGATCCCTTCTAACGATCTGCATTCAAAGTAGTAAAAATCCAGGGGTTAAATCAAAGTTTTTGCCAAAAAACGATTAGTCCAACTTTTATGATGATTTTATTATCTCGGCTAAATAATGTGCGATTTTGGAATAATACAAGTCTCGGATAAATTTCGTCTGATTTTAAAATGTTATACCTTTTTGGATTCGTACGGATCCCTACTATCAACTGGCATTCAAACAAATTGAAAATCGATGGGTTTAAAAAAGTTGTGTACCAAAAAACGATACGTCTGTAAAGTCAACCTATCTTGATGGTTTTTTGGAATATATCGGCCAAATAATCTCAGATTTAGGACTTTTATACCATTTTGGACTCGTAAGGATCAGTACTATCGATTGGCATTAAAAAATTGAAAATCTAAATTTTGACCCAAATCGTAAAAATAGTTTTTTCGTTTTTTCTTAAACCGGGGTCGGTTCGAAAATCAAAACTTTGTTGATGCTATTTTTTGAATATCTCGGGCAAATAACGTCTGATTTTTAAATTGTATACCTTTTTGGAGTCGTACAGATCCCTACTATCAATTGGCATTCAAACAAATTAAAAATCGATTGGTCAAAAAAAGTTGTCCGACAGTCTGTCCGTCCGTCCGTCCGTCTGTCCGTATTTATGAACGGAAGGAGCTCAGATCCTATAAGATCTAGATTCTAGAAATTTGGAATGTAGTTTCTCCTAGTTTCCGCGCAGTACGAGTTTGTTTCTGTATAACGTGCCTCGTTTCCAAGTAATAGATAAAAACCGATATCGAAAAATAAGAGCGCGAGTCTGAAAACTTGACATTTAACTTCTAAAATAGTATATATATATATCAAGCATCATTCGTTTTATAAGTAGCTTTCGCCACCTCCCCACTACCACCACATAGCTTCAAATCAAGTAGGGTTCAGGGTATCCCTTAGTCGGGAACTCCCGACTGGAGCCTCTTACTTGTTCATGTATAGTTTTAATTATAATACAACTAGAGCAACATTTTTGGGAAACAGATAAGATATGGTTTTATTTGTCATTCGAAAGATATGTGATCAGAGATATTTATTAACCGGAGATATAACGATTATTATATTATTTTAAAAAACTTTAGCTACAGCTAGATCGAAGTTCGAGAACAATACGGATTGAGTGCAGGGACTCATATATAGAAGAAGTTAAGAAACCCGATTGCAATGATTGAGGAAGGAATGTGGAGTATGCTACTCTAGAAGTCCATCGGAATATCTGAGTTTCGAATATCAGAGTTTAAGAATAAACAATTAAATAATTCCTTAATCATTGTACGGCGGCCGCAATCGATTTACTTAGCTCCTTTTGCATAGTCCCTGCAGGTTTTTTCATTTTTATATATACTTCTTAGCTATCTTGAGATGTTAATTAACCAAATGACAGGAAATTCCATCGCCAAGCTAAATCGCCCACAAGTACAAAAAGGACATCCACAGGTGGAGTACTTATGATCCTCCAACGAGTGGACCATGTCTTGGCGATGGCCTAAGCATCTACGTGGATTCCGCACAATCTTCCAAAATAATCCAATCTCTTTTAAATATATATCAAGCTTAATTAAAAAAATTAAAGCATATTTGTTCTAGAGTGCTCTAAATTGACGAAATGGCAGACAATGCATGTGTGTGTGTGTGTGTGTGTGTGCAGGTGTGTGGGGTGAACGCTGCATTCGAATTTATATTAAATCGTGCTGAATAACTAAGTTTGACAGCAGCTCCCAACTATGTAGCTGAATGTGAGGGCGCGACTGTGTGTGTGCGTGTGCGTGTGTGTGCGAGTGTGCGAGTGTGCGTGTGTGTGTAGCATCAGCTGCCACAACTAATTAGCTGTGGCCCATATGCATTGCCAGCAGGCGTTAATGGAGTGCGTAATGGGTTAATTTTGGGGCATACAGAACGTTGCCGCTTTTTGTCGAGCAGCAGCAGCAGAGCTCTGTGTGTCTGCTGGTGTGTGTGTGTGAGGGGGGTGGGGGAGGGGTGTCATGGGCGTGCCAGGCCTAAGTGAACGTGTCGCTGTGTGGCGTGTCGCGACGTGCCCGCATCACATCAGCCGCCAACGCCGCTGACGACAAGTTAATCACATCGTGTCCAATCAGGCGAGCTAATCCCCAGCACTGTCCAACCAACCCCTCCCCTCCCCCCCACCACATTCACCAACCAACCATGTCACCCCTCCCTTTGGCCGCCCCTTAGTTAGAAAAGTATAACTGAGTAAATCCATCTATATACATATTTTTATTATTATTACTAAGATGGGCTGGCGCTTAAAATGCACGCAGCTGCCCCGCTCCCCCAAACCGTCCCTCTCCCCCCAGCCCCCTCCACCTGCAAACACGCAACAGCTGCTGCATATCAATTTGTAGCCCCCAAACCCCATGTGCTTGTCATTGGAACATTTCCACCACCTTAAACTTTTCCAGCTTAGACTCTAAGCCCGGCCCGGACATTGGCAATTTACATTCGGTATTGGACATGTCCGCATGTTGCAACATCGGATCGGATCATAACGACGCTGACATCGACAGCCTCAACCGTGTCCTTAGCCGCATCCGTGTCCTCATCTCCAGTCGCATCCGCAGCGACATTTTCTAGTGGCCAATTATCGCTTAAGCCGCTGCGTTTTGGCTTTTTAAAGTTCCATTTTGGACGTTTCAAAAATTTCGTTTAAATTCCATTGCCATTGCGATTGCCCTCCACCCTCCGCTCCCTTCAACAGCCCTTAAACCGTCAAAGCCAAACAAGTCATAAAGCCACAAAATTAGCCAGCGCGACTCGAAAATGCCCTGTAATCTGCGCTCAACAAAACAATGAGAAGACAAGCGAGAAGTTAATGGAGAAACGAGGCAAGAAGCGAAGTGAGATCCGAAACGAGAAGCAAAGCCAAATGCAAAGCGAGAAGCAAATCAAGAAGTAAGCTGAAAGGCAGAGTTGAAAACAAATTGAGAAGTAAGGCAAGAAGGTAAGTAAGAAGCAGATGATAAGCAAAGCGAGAAGCGAACGAGATATTGAAAAGCAAAAATTAACAGCAAAAAAGCGAGAAGTAGAGCGAGAAGCTAAACAATAAGCAGACTAGAAGAATGAGAAACAGATCAAAAAGCAAAGCAAGATGGTAAGTGAGAAAAAGAAGAAGAGGAAGAAGCCGTTTAGAAGAGGAGCGAGAAGCAAAGCAAGAAATTAAGCGATAAGTGAGATGTAAATGAAAGAGAGAAAAAAAGGAAGACTAAACATAAAGTTTAGTTGGGAGCAAAATATGAAAAAAGGGTAGAGAAGCAAAGCAAGAGAAAAGCGAGAATAATAGCAAGAAGCAAAAAGGTATTAAAACGCGGCAATCTAATCTAAAAGCGAAACGAGAAGAATATAAATAAGTCCAGCATATTGTGAATGAAGAAGAAAAACAATAAGAAAAGGCAAGCAACATACATGTGAATGCGACTTAACCTTGAGTCAAGCGCACAGCATGCCTTCTTGCATGGCGCTACAGGGTATTATTTAGGCATAAAGGCTGGGAAAATATGCAGTAACCGCGAAATTGAAATTTGGCATCGGGCGGCGGGCGGCTTCTTTGCATTGTTTGCGCTGCTTCTGTGTGTGTGTGTGTGTGTGTTTTTTTTTCCTTTTGCTTTTTTGTGTAAACGGACGGCTCACCACCTGATCCTAAGTAAATACAAGGATGCCAGCAAGGCAAGCCCACGCAGTCAGCCAGCCAGCCAGCCAGCCAGGAGGGGAGGGGGGGGGGGGGGTCGGCCTTAAGAGCGGGGACAGACATGCATGTGAATATTTTTTATTATGCGTTGCGAGCGCGCGCGAGCGCTTTTCTTTTTAATTAAATGAAACCAGAGGAATTGACCCAAAACGCAGAATAAATAAATACTTGGCGGGCAGCAGAGGCGGGGGCGACAGTGGGTATTGGGAAAGGGCGGGGGGGGGGGCGTGGCCCGCATATTTCTAAGCAGCTGGCGGCTGTTGCTGTTGTTTTGTTAATAATTATTTCACTTTTTTCATTGCGTGGGCGGAGGCGAGGGGCAGCTGGACCTTGGCGGGGGCTCAAAGGCGTAAGAAACAAGAATTCAAAAGATGCCGCGTGGCCTTTTGTTGATTTTCCGAAAAAAAAAAAAAAACAACAACAAAAAAGTCAAAACAATAAATAAAAACAAGAACGAAAAAAAAGATTTGCTCAACAAGAGGAATTTTGTGTAAAAAACAATAAATATTTCACCTTCAATAAATCATTTTCATTTTTCCATTTTCATTTGCCTAGGCTTTTGCGTGGCGTTTTTTTTTTGGGTGGGAAGGGGGCCAAAGGGTTTTGTCAATTGGATGGGAGGTTTGTTTTGGGTCTGGATTTGGGTTCGGGTTCGGGTTTGGGTTCGCGCAGCAGTTGTCTGGAGGAGGATTCCCTTATTTAAAGTGCAAATGCCTGCATAATCTGAGCAAAATATATATGTAAATAAATAACAGCACAAGACAAATACTTAAAGATATCATTGCGCGACCTCGTCAAATTGTTAGCCAACAAAAATGGAAATCAAAGAAAAATACCAATAAAAATACATTATCATTAATATGAACCTGCCTTTACACAACCCTAGGCGTGTTTTTATTTTATATTTTAGTTAAAGTTCTTTTAGTTTTTGACCAAAATTTAGATTGTTTTTTAAGTGCGCTCTTCACAAGTCTTTAATAAAGGAAAGTATATACGGTCACTCTGGCGGCAGTTGCCAAGTATGTTAAGGATCACAGAAGTACGCACGGTCACACTGGCAGCAGTTGCCATGTATGTTAAGGATTATGTTAAGCAATTGGTTTAAGTAGAGTGAGTTTATGACTAGTGTTAAACAACTAAAGAACAGTTAGACTAAACAAGGATTAGTTACAGACATACATATACTTAATTCAATAAATACATATATCAAATAAACTGAATCATCCTCTGATAGTTGCGATCGGACTAACAAAGCTCCGACCAAACTAAAACGTTGTTTTCTTGATTTCTTCAAGATTCGCCATTCGAATTTGTTTAACTCTTTTTTGTACCCTTTTAGACTTTGCTATAATTTCCAACTCTCCTAAATCTCTATGTATAAAACTGTTTGTCCTGACTGACTGACTGACTGACTGACTGACTGACTGACTGACTGACTGATTGGTGATCAACGCACAGCCCAAACCGTAAGAGCTAGGATGCTGAAATTTTCACTGTAGTTACCTTATGTGATGTAGGTGCACGTAAAGACGGGGTTTCGGGAAATTCCACCCGCAAAAGTGGAAAAATCGCGAAAAACGTTTGTATGTAACTTTTTTGTTTACCATCCGATCGGCCTCAAAAGATTTGGTGGATGACGTTTTGTGTTCCAATTTATTTCCAAAGATATATAAGAAAAATCATTTAAGACATGTTTCACATTTTGGTGAATTTTAAGTTTTGTCCGATTTACATAAAAGTAGTTTGATTCCCGTCCGATCAGTTTCAGAATCACTTTTAAAGCTTTTTGAAAATATTGATTTTTTAACATACGTGCCACGGGCAAGGCCGGGTTATACCCGCTAGTAATATAATATAATATAACACTCTGTCTCTCTGTTTTTATACTTACAGGTCTAGTCTAATCTAGTCTTAAAGCTTTCATAGGTGGAATAATTGGATCTTATATGGCAAAACATTCTGTTTTCAACGATATTTTCATAAAGCTCAGCTGTAAAATACCACGTATGTTAACGAGTTGATGGTCGTGTAGCTATGACGTGGGCTGGCGTGGGGTTTATAGGGTATCTCACCTTGCTACTCATGGATAGCAAATTAGCAGATGTTAAAATTCCACCCCAACTTAACATACATATTTATTATGACACTTAAAAGTGAAATCATACGAAAAGGGTGGGATATAAGGTTGATTAAAACCTAAAGCTTAATAGAAAGAGATTTAAAATGCATGCTTAGGGCAAAATATAATAATGGTTTCATGTTGATAATTACTAATTATATTCTTATAATAAGCAAATAGTGTATAATTAAAACGGTGTAAAACTTGAAAAAAATTATTTAAATGGCAAATGTAACCAAAAGCAATCTGACTTTATTCTATAGTTTATTAAAATTAATAAATTAATTATTAATAAAAATCGCGTTCAAACTTAAGCTCTTTAAATTTGTTCTTTTTTTCGATTTCTGTGCTGATTTGCGAAAGGATTTTTTTTAAAATTAATTTCACGTTGTCTACATTAAAGAGAGTTTTAATTTATGATAAATAATAATACCACTTACGTACATATCATCCAAGAAGAAGAATCAAGCACTGGTCAAATGTGGCTGAGCTATCTTTTCTCTCGGTCTAGTTACTCTCTTTTTATTTTTATATGCACTCTTCAAAAATTTGCTCTCTTCACCAACATGGCGTTGATAACAACAGAGCAAAAGAGAGAAAAAAGAAAAATGGTAAGAGTAAACCAATTTGCAAAAAAAGAATTGACCAATTGACAAAATTACATGAGGTTTTCATGAGACAACTTTACAAGTTTTTGCCGTGATGCGCCTAAGCGATATTAATTACGATCATGATATAACAATTTCGGTTATACACTAATATTTTTGGGACGAACTTAATAAAAATAGATTTGAATTAAAATCTAAATATTTGTTTTTTTTTCGTTACACTATGCCACTAATTATGCCCATATTGTGTGGGAAATTAACACAATAAGAAAATGCCCGAAAATTATGCGGCCTCACCGCCGACGTTTGCTGCTAAGCCGCGGAGTAGAACTGATTCGGCGGCAATGCGGCGACAAAAGATAGTCTCTCCCACAAGCGCCACTATAGGCGGCGAATTCACTTTAATGCTGGGAGCGAGGTAACTGATCTCCAAAAGGGAACATCTGATTTGGATTTTGCAATCATTTCAGGCGAATTCAGTGAATTATGGGCATTTCGGCAGCAAATTCGTCGTCATCAATTTCCCCTGGTGCTTAGCTTAGCCTGGTACTAAATTTGGGCTTTTTTTTCCAGCTATTAAGTTCTGAGCTTGTACTATATTAAGAGCTCGTATTAAGTGTCAATCCTGAAATGCAATCTCTCTCTTTGCCTGTCTCTCGTTTTATGTATACATACATATATGTATATACATATGAATTTTAGTTGATAAAATTGCGCGTCATTCCCCGGCTGACCAATTGCCCAATGTCCATTGTTTTCATTGCTTTTTTCTTTGTTCTTCTTCTTTTTTTTTGTTGACAAATGGCCACTCAAGTGGATTAAAAATGGTTGTAACTAAATAACTAAATAAATCTGCGGCCTAGACATGCACATTTGTCAAAAGTCGCCCCAAAACTGGCTGACAAAGTGGGCGGTGGGCGGGGGCATGTCGAAGTATTTGTCGCATATTAGTTAAGCCTGCAAAAAAGGTCAATTTTTCTGTGTAGTTAAGTTTTGACTGGAATACAGCCAAAAGCAAAGCTTAAATGCCTCTTTGTCTCTCCCCCTCCCCCCCTCTCTCTCTCTCTCTCTCTCTCACCTGCTCTACCTCCCTCTCGCTCAGCCAAGTCAACATCAAAGGCCGCGGACGCTGCGCTTATTAGCTCGACGGCATTTTTCGGCATGCAAAGGCATTTTTTTAAGGTGCGCTTTTAATATGAAATACCCTGTACTTTTCATGCTAATGAGGTCGTCTCAACCTACATTTTTGTGTGATTATGTTCGAGCTGCATTTTACTATGGCAAATTGTTGCTGGAATCAATGATTTCTCATTAACTTAAGCTAAACTTACATAAATGTAACAAAACAAATATCTTCTATATAGGATATTTAGATATTATATATATTATTATAATATATATATTATGTATACACATAAAACAAGTATCAACATTAGATTAGAAGTTTTAAAGGAATAAAACTTTATTTCGCCAATTTTAAAAATTTGTACGTTGTTAAAGTTTATGCATATAGATCAACGTGAATTTTGTGTATATTTAAGACATTCTCAGATATATTCAATTTGGATAATATACATATACTTTTACTAAAAAAAAAAACACTGTGTTCAGACCTGTAATTTTCTAATTTCCTGTTAATTATTTTTTTATTTTTTTTATCGAACTTTTAATTCTTTATAAAAAGGCAAAAATATGACAATTTTGTGTTCTATGAACGTGTCTTTGAACTACCCTAAACAGGGTATACGCCCGTCAGGCATGCTCAATTATAGCGTCCTACTTTATGCTTCTTTATTTTTGTAACTTCTTTTTACTTAGTCACAGTCTTTTTTTTATATTTTTATTGCTCAACCTGCTTTTTTTCTTGTTTATAATTTGTTGCTGTTGTTTATTTTTTTATTTTTTTTTTTTTGGCCTTACCGAAGTATTTGGTGCATGCAACATTTGATGTGGACATATTTTTGGCGTTAATGAATAAAATTCATGAAAAACCTATCAATTCAGGTCTTAACTCTTGAAGTGTCGGCAGCTTAGCCAAATCCCCGTGAGGCCCCAAGGCCGTGCTGGGGCTCATGAGTTCTTGATCTGTGCTCGATTGGCGAACAGCATTGGAAACACAATCTGAAGTATCTCGTGGCGCCAATTAATGAAAATGGAAAGGAGAACACGGCGAGCAAATGTCCAAAATCATTTGGCTTCAGCTTCTTTCTGTTTTTTTTTATACCCTGGACCCATTGAAAATGGGCAAAGAGGGTATAATGTATTTGTGCAAATGTATGTAACAGGCACAAGGAAGCATCTCCGACCACATAAAGTATATATCTATCTTGATCAGCATCTATAGCCGAGTCGATCTAGCCATGTCCGTCTGTCTGTCCGTCTGTCCGTCCGTCCGTCTGTCCGTATGTATGAACGCAAGGATCTCAGGACCTATAAGAGCTAGAGACTTGAAATTTTGGCTGTAGGTCCTCCTAGTGTCCGCGCAAGTTTGTTTCCGATATTCGATAACTTGCCACGTTTCCAAGTAATCGATAATTTTGGTAAATAATAGGAGGTAGAGTCACCAAACTTAACATGTAGCTTCTAGAATAGTATATATATATCAAGTACCTTTCATTTTATAGCTATCGCCTGTTGGAAGAAGAGGGTTCAGGGTATCCCCTAGTCGGGAGCTCCCGACTAGAACCTCTTACTTGTTTTTTTTACCAGTCATGCGGCACACTTTCAGAGCCATCGCACAGTGGAACGACATCAACAATGTCATTAAGATTAAACTGAAAGCAAGTCATAATCTTTAATTGTGGCTTTAATAAGTTATATAAAAAAAAAATACAAACTGGCGACTTTCTCGATGAAACTAATTAAATGCGCCGGAGTCGGCCAGGTGTTTGACCCACTGTGCGCCGCTCCAAGTCTCAACAGAGCCAAAAAGAAATCCATATGGTAATCTGGTGTCTGAGTGGCAAACAACAACAAGAACTACGAATTTAAAGAAAACAAATACGAATTTTTAATTAATGACCAACGTTTTTTTTTAACGTATGTATGTAAACGAGTTTAACGCAGTGCACAGTGGTGCGAGGCGTGCAGAAAAGTCAGACGTTACGAGTAAATCATAAATAAATATAATAAATATATAAAATATAAGTTTAAGAAATTGTATAAACTATTTAAACAAACATTTGGTTATATACATTTTGTATTGATCTAAGTTTCATGTTTTTAATTGTTTTAATATTTGTTTTTAAATGTATTTGAATATAAAATATTGCAAAAAAATTCTTTACATATTTTGCTAATTATTTTTAAATTTGATTGATTTTACTTATTAATTCACTTTTATTCTATTTTTTTTGTAATTTTAAAATTTTATTTTATTTTTTATTTTATTATATTTTCTTACATAATAAATTTCAGCGTACAATTGACAATGCATGTCATATTTTGTACACTTTTTGGCAAAATTATTAATAGTTAATATCAGAAGCTCATTAAAACTTGCAGCTCACGTACTTGGCACGCTTTTAGGAAACTTTCAGCTGAAAGCTCAGTAGCGTTAAGCTTTACAAAACCAAACTTTCTTCACACGAGCTTTGCAAGCACCTTAAAGCTTGCAGCAGGATTAAATATTTAGATAAATAAATTCCCTCAATTAAATTAAATAAAAGAAAAAACAAAAATCAAATCAAAAGCATGTAAAAACATTTGTAAATAACATTAAAGCTTATGGCCAGACTTAAAGCAGATTCAAACAAAAATTCTAAGCAGACAGCAACTGAAAGCGCTCGCTCTACCAATTAGTTCCTTTTCTCTTTCGCACACACCCTCTCCATTGCTCTCTCTTTCGCTCTAGTGCTAACCTGTTTAGCTTTAACTAAAACTTAAAGTACTTTTCCAGAATAGTCATATAATTAGTCAACTGTCAATAATTCATGTTTTGTTTTCGGGACTTTTTTGTTGTTGTTGTACGCTTCCAAGTTATTCAAATTAATTGGATTTAAATAATGGTGGGTTAGTTTTTTATTTTTTTTTTTATTTTTGACAGCCGGAACCAGTGTGCTGTGGTGGATCGCAAATGGCGACGCGTGTTATGCTTGGGCTGATGATGTTGTAATCTTAAAACTGGCAGCGCAGCGCGTTGGCCAAATCAGTTTGACTTCGAGACCTGACAAAATGGCAATCAATTGGCTGCTGCTGCCGATGCTGCTCATGCTGCTGGGCACAACATTAATGGGCGGTGCGGAGGCGCGTGCATCGCAGGGCATGCATGTGCAGCTGCCGCATGGCGGCTGGCTGGTTGGACGCCATAGGACCACGCACAGTGGTCGACATATGCGCGCGTTTATGGGCATACCTTATGCACTGCCGCCGCTGGGCGATCTGCGCTTTCGTCCGCCAGTGGAGCAGCCGGCATGGCAGGGCGAGCGATTGGCTGTGAAGGATGCGCCCGTGTGCATGCAGCGTGATCCGTTTCGGCGTGACATGACCATCGAGGGCTCCGAGGATTGCCTGTATCTGAACGTCTATACACCGGATCCGGTGGCAGCTGAGCCGTTGCCCGTGATGGTCTGGTTCCATGGCGGTGGCTGGCAATGCGGCTCGGGCATCAGCAGCTTCTACGGTCCCGACTTTCTGCTCGAGCATGACATTGTGCTGGTCTCCGCCAATTTCCGGCTCGGTGCGCTCGGTTTTCTTAGCACCGAAACGCTCGATTGTCCTGGCAACAACGGGCTGAAGGATCAGCTACAGGTGCTGCGCTGGGTGCACGCCAATATAGCCGCCTTTGGCGGTGATCCGAACAGCGTGACGGTGTTTGGTGAGAGCGCCGGAGGCGCTAGTGTCACCTATCATATGCTCGCCGAGAAATCGCGCGGTCTGCTGCATCGCGCCATTGCACAGTCGGGCACCTATTTTAATCCCTGGGCGCAGCCGGCACATGACGGCGTGGCCGCACAGCGTGCGCTCAAGCTGAGCGAGCTGCTGAATTGCAGCGATGCGGGCAACGATTGGTCGGCCAAGTTGAAGTGTTTGCGCGACAAGCCAGCTGAGGACATTGTGGCCAAGCTATACGATATGTTTGTAAGTGTGTGTGTGATTGTGTGTGAGCGAGTCGGCGTATAAAACGATTCTTTTATGCTCTTGGCAGGTGTGGGATTTCGATCCCATGATACCCTTTCCGCCCGTCATTGAACCGGAGCATGAAGGTGCTTTTCTAACGCTGCGACCGCGTGAGGCGCAGGCCCCTCACGGCCAGGCGCTGCCCCTGATGATAGGCGTGACCGCTGAGGAGGGGCTGCTGAAGACGGCGGCGCTGCTGAATTTGCCACATTTGATGGATGAGTTCAAATCGTATTTTGAGCACCTGCTGCCCGTTGTGCTAAATTATGATCATCATGACGCTGAGACACAGCAGCAGATAACTCGGCACATCGAGAGTTTCTACTTTAAGTCGGGTCACAACTACAACAAGTCCAATCATCAAAACCTGACCGATGTATGCGAATCCTGCAAAAGCATTTTATGAGTAAATTATATATATGTATGTATATGTTATGCTTGCAGCTGATCTCCGATGGCTGGTTTGTGGCTGGAGTCGATGAGTATCTACAGCTGCGCCTGGACGAGCAGCAGCCTGCATTGGCGCCCACCTATGTCTATCTATTTGATCATAAGGGCGCCGCCAGTTTCTCAGAGATATTCAAGGGAGCGCACAATGAGTTCTATGGCGCTTGCCATGCGGAGGAGCTGCAATATCTGTTTCCCATTGGCCAGCAACTGTTCGTTAGCGCCGTGCCAACACGCCAGGATCTGGAGCTACGCGATCTAATGCTGCGGCTTTGGGTTAACTTTGCGCGTACCGGGTAAGAATTGATGTTGAAATTTGCTTGAGACTAATAAAAGAAAGTATATTTCTGTTAGTGATCCGAATCCTGTCATTGGCACGAGCAACTTACCCACATGGCGGCCCACATCCTCATATCCGGTGGAGTACGCGCGCCTTGGCTCCAAGCTGGATGCGATGGATGATGGGACGTTCCCGCCGCTGCTGCGCATGGAGAAAGCGCTGCTGCAGCATCGTGTTGACTTCTGGCGCGAGCTTAAAGCACATTTGCCGGTCAGTCGGCGCGTACAACAGCACAATGAGCTTTAATTGTTGTTGTTGTTGCTTTTTTTTTTCTTCTTTTTTAGATTTTACAATGTATTTACATAACTTTCAACATTTTGTTAGAAAAAAAAAAGAAACAAAAACAAATATAAACATAGCAAGTTGCCAGATCTCGCCAAATATTAGAAACAGCAGCGTTGCCACCCAAAAACACATGCACAACATACATAGAAAAGTAAGAAAATTGAAAGAAAATAATCCCTCTCAGCTGTTTAGAAAGTATGACATTTGCCAAATCACTAGAAGCAAAGTAAAATAATATAGTGCGTACAAAATGCTTGAACCATGCACATTTTAATCAATCTGGGCGTCGCATTGTCTGCACTTCAATTTACATATGTTTTGTGTGTGCGCTAAATGCTTTGCAGGTGAAACCATCTGGCAACCCCCAACGAAAAACGTAGTTTCATTTTTTTTTTCAAGCTGGCCGACATTGACATACGCATACGGACAAAATAAATACACATATACACGCAGTTCGACAGTTTTGTTTTATTTTTTATATACATATATATATTTATATATATATATATATGTATATATATATATACATATATATATATATACACATATACACACTTTATATACATATATATATAAATAAACACTTTGCAACTTTATGCCACACGCTCGCAAATACCAACGTGGTGTTTTCGCTTAACTTGACCTCGAGCTGCAATTGTTCGCGTCGCAACAAAAGTGGACGACAAATGGCTGGCTCGGCGCTGCGTCGCCTGATGGCGGAGTACAAACGTAAGTGCGCGGGTGGCTGCTTGAAGGCACGGAAAAGAAGAGTGGAGAGTTTGCAGAAGGGATGTGGTGGTGTTGTTGTTGATTCAGTAGGGGGCGGGGATAGGGACAGGGACGGGGACGTGCTTGTACCCAATGATCCCCGTTATTATTCGGGTTTTCTGTTCAAATTCCAGAATTAACAATGGATCCGCCAGAGGGCATTGCCGCTGGACCCATCAGTGAGGACAATTTCTTTGAATGGGAGGCGCTGATTGCGTGAGTTAATGTCATAACAATTCCATCATAAATGATATTAATATATTTGTGTATGTTATCTACTTTATAGCGGACCCGAGGGCACCTGCTTTGAGGGCGGCGTTTTTCCAGCTCGTCTAGTTTTTCCACCCGACTACCCATTAAGTCCACCAAAAATGAAATTCACTTGTGATATGTTTCATCCAAACATTTTTGCCGATGGCCGCGTTTGCATATCAATACTACACGCCCCCGGCGACGATCCCATGGGCTATGAATTGTCGGCCGAACGTTGGAGTCCAGTGCAGAGTGTCGAAAAGATTCTATTGAGTGTGGTCAGCATGTTGGCGGGTAAATGTGGCTAAATAAGAGCCTAATCAATAACCTTCGCCAGCTCACTTAATCTAATGCAATTTCTCACATTTATGCAGAGCCCAATGATGAGAGTGGCGCCAATGTGGATGCAGCGATTATGTGGCGGGAGAGGAGGGACGAATTCAATCGCATCGCACAGCGATTAGTGCGCAAAACACTCGGTTTGTCAGCATAAAACCTTGACTGAAGTGACTGGACAGACCCCGGATTCACATTATCAGAGCCGTCACTCGTGTAAGAGCAGCCCCACGAGCCCCACAAATCCTACTATACTTTATCACAATCTTGAAAGGAATCGAAACAAAAACTGAATGCAAATCCATAATTCCTCCCATGTATATGTGTGTGTCTGTCTGTACGTGCGTGCGTGCGTGCGTGTGTGTGTAGGTGCGTTAGTGCTCTTGTATGTATGTACATTTTCAAAATTTAGGAGATCAACATAAAAAAAAACTAAAATGAAACGAAAAAAAAAGAATACGAAAAAAATTCGATGCTATCAAAAAAAATACCAAAACATTGTCCAATTGATATTTGAAAACCTGAAATCTTTAATTTGTAGTCGAAAACAATGCGATCGCAATTAATACCTATGTAACACCTATGTCATTTAATTTCAATTCAACGTTTATTATCATTTTCAACATCAGCAAGTTTAAGAATAACAATAACTGAAGAAGAAAAACACAATTTTGTTTAAGCATACAAAAATAAAATAAACTAAGTTGAACAGCTACGTGAGACATCAGTGCAATACTCAACAGAAGGACTTTTTGGTCACGGCCCGAGCGTTTCGAACTGTTTATCGATTCGCTGATGTCCTGATGCACAATTGTGAACAGTATAGACTAAGCAATGCATGTATAATACGTATGTAAATTGATTTTAAAAGCCCTATATTTCGTTTGGAGTAGTGACCAATTAAAAATTGTATGGTGGATGACAGTATTTATTGTACTCACTTCTTCTAAGTGCTGCTAAAGACAATGATAAAGTCGCGTATTTTGTTTGATCTAACCCAAATATATGCATATTTAATGCTGCAACTTAGTCTTAAAAAGAAATTACCTCAAGCTGACAATTATCTTTCTTAATATATAGGGTCTAAAAATTCACAATGGTGACGCATGGGCCAGGAGCAAATGCTGTCAGAATTTAAGCATCAGCGCGTCAGACAGGGCTGCCAGATGGTTTTGACTGCAACAGCTGCGTTTCTGTAATCAGTTAGAGTAGCCATCTAGAATTATGCGCTTGCATAAACTGGTCACACTGTAAGACGTATTTTCAGTTATTGTTTTTGCTTTTGGGTTGAAACACGCAGCGTGCTGCGTTCGTGCGTAACGTTCAAAGCGGCTTGTTTTCTTTTTTTGTTGTTGTTACATAGCACGCCGAAAAAGAAAAGAAAAAATAACAAATACTTAAAGGTATGTTAATGAAAAGGGGACCACTTACAGAACCCAAGTACCCAAGTGCTAATATGAAATATATATAACATTAACGGAGCTGTCTCTGCAAACGGTGTGTTAAGCGACGACATTGACCCAAACAAGCTTTTAATCAAAAAAAAAATAAACTAAATTGTGTGTGCGCGCACGGACTGATAAAAAATAAGCGCAAAGTGAAAATGGTACTAAATAAATAGCGTACCGCATTAAGTGGGGAAACATGACGCATGTTGCTGCCGCATTGACACACACCAGGTGTGTGTGTGTGTGTCTGGTGCGGGGGCAACTTAAGTGAGCGAGTGCCGTGCAATATGTTGTTTTTATTTCGTATGCCCGCAGCAGCATTACATGAATTTACCGCAGGCGAATTAGTTGTGCGACTTTTTGTTTTTTGTTTTTTTTTTTTTTAATAACACCTTTATTTCATCAGTTTTAAACAACACACAGACGCAAACACACACATAGAGGACGAGAGAGAGACGTGAGATAAAGTGGGCATGCCAACGCAGCTCAATGTCCAATCAGAGTCGTTGCAGAGTTGCCAGGCCGCAAATGCATTTTCGTCTAAGCACTCCCCGTTAAACATTGTGTAATGTTTGCTCTTTTCCCTCTACCGACAATTAGTGCAAGATTTATCATTGTTACTAACTGTACAAGTCGCATGGCTTAACCAGCTGACCATACGGCACACGCACACACAAACACTCACACAGGTAAACGAACGGCAGCCAAAGCAGCCTCGTCTGGCTGCATAAAATTTCATAAACAAAACGGAAAACGCTGTAAGCCAATCAACATATTCAAAGAAATTCAAAATTCAGGCCAGTAGATGGTTTATTTATATGCCATTGTAAAAAGCACTCGATATGCAAAGTATATTCAATTATTTGAAGTTCGGTTACGGCGAATGTCGCAACTTCCCCTCCCCATTACCATCAAGATGATCGCGTTGAGAATTTTTTTTTTTTAGGTATTGTTAACAGTTGTTGCGCTCCCATAAAGCTTAGCAGCAAATTGCTTATTGTAAATAATACCACAGTGAAGGGTTTATATATATATGTGTGTGTGTGTGTGAGTGTATGTTATACATCAGTTATTGAACATAGCGCGCGTGACGTCATTGCTCAAATAAAAATTAGCTTGGATTTGGCTATGTAAATGTTTTAAAAACAATTATATATGCGATACGGCAACACTGGCTGACAGTTCGCAGCGGGTTACCAAAACTAAATATTTGCAATGTTTAATTATGCTACGATGACATTGTAAATTCTTTTTGAGATATATGGCAGCACTCGTTTACAGTATTTACCCAATAGAAATTAGCCCCCGGGCAAAAGGCAAATGTCATACCCGCATAAACATACCATAACATACCAACTCTAACCAAAATTTGTTCTTCCTTCTCATTCCCGCTTCAGATTGGGCAAGGTTAAAAACAAAATGCTTTCGCTGCAGAATCAACGTCAACCGAAGACAACACCTTTGGTGGACGACTATGAGATATCGGACACTGTCCTGGGCCTGGGCATTAATGGCAAAGTGGTGCAGTGCACCAATCGGCGCACCAAACAGAACTATGCATTGAAAGTGCTCCTGGACAATGAGAAGGCGCGACGAGAGGTCGACCTGCACTGGCGGGCCAGCGGCTGCAAGCACATTGTCAACATCATCGATGTCTACGAGAACACCTACAGCGGTCGCAAATGCCTGCTGGTGGTAATGGAATGGTGCGTCTTAACACAAAGTGCTTTTAAGCCATTCGAATTGCTAGGCTACCTACTTATCACCAAGTGGACTCCAATTAGAATCTTATTAACCCATTTCACGCAGCCGACTCAAAATGGCGACCCCGAACACTTATTCATTAACGCGACTTTCACACGCAAATCAATTGTGATTAGTGGGTTGCCACCCCGTTTTTAGCTCTGTGCAGTTAATCTTCATTTTATAGTCAATCATTTCATAAGTGCCGTCCATTAAGCTATCCCATATTACCCGGCTTTGCTCGAGCCATGTTTATCTTTGTTTGTTTTGCATTCGAGTGAGCTTGAACCTGAGTTCATTATCCACCCAGAACGGGTCCGAAAAATGTGAAACAATTATAATATTTTCCGATAGATCTCTAAATAAAGTATATAATTGATCCATCTGTATGAGAAATTTAATAGAAAATGTAACTACTGCAAATGGAATGCAGCTTCCTACCTTTTACGGCTTGAGCTGTGCGCTTATCACCAATCACTTACTCATCACAAACAGTGAATATATATGAATATACATTATTCGGGCTGCTGGTAAACGAGAAACAATTGCACATGTCAGATCAGAGCTAGGTATAAAAATGTACTAAGTGAAACAGTTATTACAAATATACTAATGAAACGTTCTTACGAGGATCCATACGGCTATCTAATGGGCTTTCAATAGGTATATGTATATATGATATATTTCTCTTATTTCCAAACTTCATGTAGGTACTTGAATGCGTTGGTTAAAGTCCAACTCTTCCTCTCATGCTTTCCCATGGATAGCTTGAATTTACATTTTTGCTTTGTGCGGCATTCGTAAACGTTTTTACTGGCATCGCAACTTTTGAGGCACCAAAAGCTAGTCCCAATTAGATTCCAATTACTAAGAGCTAAAAATTGACTTTAATGAGCCTCTAAAGAGTTGTACACTCATTTTATTACACGCCTTCTGCTTTGCGCAGCATGCGTAGACTATTTCCAGGCAGTGCAGTCAACAAATAAGATTTTCTATAAAATACAACCCATGACTAGGCCTGCCTGAGATTGCTTTCAGTCGTTATTCACGCAATGCCTTTCCTATTTGCAGCATGGAGGGGGGTGAGCTGTTCCAGCGCATACAGGACAAGGCGGACAGCTCGTTTACGGAACGCGAGGCGGCGCATATAATGCGCGAGATATGTGAGGCCATTTACTATCTGCATAGTCGGGATATTGCCCATCGGGATCTCAAGCCGGAGAACTTGCTCTATACGACAACGCAGCCAAATGCGATACTGAAGCTCACCGATTTTGGTTTCGCCAAGGAGACCTTCACCAATGACACTCTACAGACGCCCTGCTATACGCCGTACTATGTCGGTCAGTTGCCTCGAAGCTAAAAATAGCCAACGAATTGCATATATTGATTGATTGTTATTGCATTTCAGCGCCGGAGGTGCTTGGCCCCCAAAAGTATGACAAGAGCTGTGACATCTGGTCGCTGGGCGTGGTCATGTATATTATAATGTGCGGCTTTCCGCCGTTCTATAGCATCAACGGTCTATCCATATCGCCGGGCATGAAGAAGCGAATACGCAACGGTCAATATGATTTTCCCGATCCGGAATGGACGCACGTCAGTCAGGCGGCCAAGGATTTAATCAAGGGCATGCTCAATGTGGATCCCAGCAAGCGTTTGCGCATCGAGGATGTGTTGCGCAACAAATGGATAGCACAATATGATGCCGTGCCCCAAACGCCCCTCTGCACCGGGCGCATACTAAAAGAGGGCGAAGAAACCTGGCCGGAGGTGCAGGAGGAAATGACACGCTCGCTGGCCACCATGCGTGTCGACTACGATCAAGTAAATTGAGATACAAAGCACTCAAAAAATTCTTGCATACAATTTATAATCGCCTATCCAATCTGTTGCAGATGCAAATTAAAGCACTGGACAAGTCCAACAATCCGCTGCTGACGAAGCGCAGGAAAAAGATTGAGGAGATTTATGCGGATCATAGCAAATAGATTGCGGCCGCTAGCGAAGCCACAAAAACAACAACCAAGTTTTAAAGGACAAACGCCAAACCTTCCTCCCTATATAAAAGAAAAGATACAATATGTATAATAAGATGTGCCCTATTATCGGGCTGATCTTATTATATTATATTTTATCGCCTAATACTTAAGAGTTGTACAATGCTATAGGACACGACAAAAGTTTTACAACTTATATATATACATAAAACAGGGATGGAAGCCCCCTCCCCCACCAGCCCCTTACCATTATCCGCGCACTTTTTGACTATGTTACATTATTTTTTGTTTGTCTTTATGTGCATTATTCATATCCTGTATATGTATATGTATTGTATATCCATTTCCAGTAAAGGTTTTAAGGGTATTTTTAGTGTGAGAAAAGTGCTCTTTCAAATTGAAATATAACTTATATAGAAGCGACATAACAGATAACCTACGCATATACATACTATACCATATATATAACTATATATAATCATATATTATTATATATATGTATATAACTTGTCGCTAGCTACAGCCCCGACTATAACAACCTGAATTTTATTGAGTTAATATTTGTTTTATAATTTAATTATTTTTGTGACTTGTGTTCTTGTGAATTTTTGTATTGCATACGAAATGAATGACAAAAATCATGTTTATAATTTAATTTTTAATTATAAAAGAAATGTGCATGTATGTCCCAACCAGATGTCAGTTAACTTAAGCATTAGCCCCGCTCCAGTTGACATGTCGAACGCGTCTACGTTTATCATCTTGTGCTGATCACAGCTCTATGCAAGCTATACAATTTATCATATAAATAAAGTATTTGTAGTTTATAAAATCGAGAAACAAAAACTGTTTGGTTTTTTAATTTATGATGGCTAGGCAAATGAGTCGAAGCTGCTGCTGGAAATACCAATCTTTGTTGAACCGGAAATGTATTACTCGACTGGAATTTCCCGTCCCATCACGTGCTACACGAATGAAATGGCATATTTATCTAGGGGAAATCACATTTTGTACATTGCATACATATTACAGATTGGCTTATCAGCGGCATGGAAAATGTAATGTTATTTTCGATCTACCAGCAAATTAAACTATCTTAAACTGTCGAATCCGGCTGTTGCTGAGTCAGGTATATGCCTGCTATAATTAGTGCATTTAGATTTAGGTTCAATTTTACACTGGATTCCAACTTTATCTTAAGACAAAACCGCTTTGTCTTATCGAATATATATTTTCAGAAAAAGTACATTTATTTCAGTTAAACCTTCCTATGCCCAATAGTATATAGTATAATAGCTGCTTTATATAACTAAATATAAAAAGATGTCGTACCTCTGCTATATATCGAAATTTCAGTCAATTCTATCTTTCTATTTTCAATCTTTGGTACAGCTTAAAAAACTGTTTCGTAGAATAGCCATATTAAAGATAATTCTTGATTCTCTCGTTTTCAGAAAGTAGTTATTCCATGTTTTCTAAAAACTGATAGCTCGATTGTCTAGATAAAACTTATCTTGATCTTATTATATGGGTATATGCTTTAAAGCTTAATAGATCTTAGTGATCTGTCAGACATTAAAATAGCTTTTCGAATCATAAAAACCTTCAAAATCCAGAGCTAGTAAGTTTTAAAAGAAATCATAAATCCCATGTCATGTACATGCTAGAAAGAGATGGCTGTAGATGCGCGCTCTTTCTTGCTTGTGCATAATGTGGGTCGAGCCCCCAACCTCTGGCAACCCATTATAGTAAACATGATGTGGACTTTTTCATTTATTGACGTATGTATATAATCTATAACAGTGCAGTTCGACACACACGCACACACTCACGCACACACGCACAAGGATCATGTCCTTAGGATTGCATTCGGTTCATTGCAGGAGCAAGAGTCGCAGGAAGGAGTGGAAGTAGGCATTTTTAGCTAATTTATATCCCTCAGTTCTTCCCAAGACTCTAATACACACACACGCAGGCACACACACACACATATATATATATCTATATATTAAAGCATAATTAAAAAAAAAATGATTACAGAAAAATATAAAAATTATAAACAAAAACATAAGCAATAACAACATATTACGCATGCAAAATGCACACATAATATAGTTATATATAGCTATATATATGCATATACATATTTACAGATCGTGCATATGTATATGTACATATATAATCATATACAGTAATCGGTATATTTTCTACATTCCTACAACAATAGTTAACAATTTTTGTTTCTTCACATGAAGTTTGTTGTTGAGTTTTAGCTGAATTTTTGCATTGTTGTTGTTGTTGGTGTTTGTTGGTGCTATTCTCTAATCAGGCTACAGATTGTGCAGTATATATCTATACATATATTGACCCTATTAATAGCATAGCCTAGGCATATACATACATGTACATACATAATAGTATTTGCGTAACGTTTGTAGTTTTAACATTTCTTTTGGTTTTTCATTTAGAAAAATACACGAGCTATATACATATATATATATTATACATTAATATAAATATATATCTATACATATATATAGTTATGGGGCGTGTTTGCTGTATTTGTGCTTAAAAATATACTATATTTTATATAGATATATTTTTATGGCAGATTTGCGAGATTCAGCCAGGCTTTAAATATTTCTGCTGCTTCAATTCCAATTTGTTTTTTGAACTTTAGATTCTGTTAAGCTTAGTGCTATGTGTGTGTGTGCGTATGTGTGTCTGTGGATGTGTGGCTGGGTGGGTGATTGTTTCCAGGGATGCGTTTGTTTGCGTGTGTGTGTGTGTTTTGTAAACTGAAGGTACATCATTATTTCGTTTGCTTTTCTTGCACATTCCATTCACTTTCCTTCTCTTCTGGCGTTTCATCTTGTTTAACAAATGGCACACGCCTTGGTGGGCGTGGCCCCTTTGGAGTCGACTTTGAACAAATCCAAAACTCGGCAGCTGGATTGCCTAAATAAAACTATCGCAGCTGTTCTCCGTCTCGCTATTGGAGCAATCCATGGCCGGCAGTGAGCCGCCACGCCTATACGCCCACTGGCGCTGATAGGCATCCTCCGCATAGTTCTGCTGTTGACGCACCGCAGCCGCCCTCTCAGTCTCACAGCTGCTGCTGCTGTTGCTGCTGCTGCTCCCGCTGCTGCTGATGGCGCTGCTTATGGTGATGGGCATATGGCTGCTCCGGCGATTCGTTGTGCTTGGCGGAGCCGGAGCAGCGATATTCAGTCGCGGAAAATATTTGTACAGCTCCAGCAGATTGTTGAGCTTTATATGCGGCTTGTATTCCACATCGTCCAGGCACTGCGAGGCGCTGCTGCTGCTGTTCAGCGGCATCCAGAACGTCAGACCCAGCTGGGCGAGGTGGCCGCCCTGCAAGCAAAGCGAACCCAATCAGTTAAGGACTTTACCAAAATCGAATGTAATAATAACAAATCCTTGCACAGGGATAAATATCAACAGTCGACTCGCAGATCAATTTTCTTTTTATAAATCGATAAATATCCATGAAATCGATAAGATTCGATATCGAAATAATGTTTTTGAGCATAACTCAAAGCTTTAGAGGGCTAGAGACACCGAATTTGGAATGTACACACAGATCCACAACATTTCATTTACCGCCCCGCCCCATTTCCTTTGAAATGATTAAAAAAAAGTACTTGGGCTTAGGTATTTGCACACAATTGGATGCCATGCTTATGCCCTGAAAAGTGCATAAGGATCGGACTATAAGCACCGAAGTTATTCAAGAACGTATTTCCCAAAGGAAGAGTGTGTCTTTGCGGTATGTCTGACTAATGTGAAGCCGGAATGTTGGTTCTGGGTATCGGCCGTGTGATTATTAAGCTTATCAGCACACACTTACCTTGATATCCGTCTCAAGTTTATCGCCAATCATGGCGCACTGCTGCGGTTTGACGCGTAGAAAATTGCACGCCGCATAGAATATCTCCCGATGCGGCTTCTCCCACGGCAGATCCGAGGAGACGAGCACACAGTCGAAATAGCCGCGCACGTGCAGCTTGGCGACCTTCTCCCACTGTGCGTTCGACGGGCCGTTTGTGATGAGCGCCAGGACATAGCCGGCGCGTCGCATACGCTGCAACAGCTGCACATAGTCCGGCGGCACGGCCAAATAACGGTAGCGCAGCTTGAGCCACTGCGGATAGATTTGCTCGGCGAGATGCTTGTACTTCTGCTGCAGAGATTCGCGCCACAGATGCGTCCGCCACGAGTCCAGCGAGGTCTGCGAGTTGTCTGGACAGCGACGAAACGACTTTAAAAAGTTCTGTGTGGCCAGGTTGGCATCGTCTTTGGTAAAGCTATACTGCGTTTCCAGCACGTCGGCAAGCTGTCAAAAAAAAATACATTTTCCAACAAGATAAAATAAGGGCTGAACAAAGTTCTTGATATAAACAATCCGGGAGTGCCCGACTAGACGCTACCCTAAGCCCGTCGTCGAGCTACCGTTACAAACATTCCCATTTCCTTCTATACATCTCTTACGTTACATCGGTGTTTATTGTCCGATCTTTATCAAAATTATAAAAAAATAAAAAAAACCGTGTGTATACACCGAATCGAAAGGTTTTATATGTATTTGAAAGTGAGTTTTCCGCAGTTTTTGATGGAGTGGGGATAATCTGTTTATACACCCTTAATGATGTACCTAGCTCTTATAATCTACGAAAAATCATGTCTCAAAATTGATATTTATTGATATTATGAAAATTGAAGAATATATCGAAAATACAATAGCCGCGCTCATATAGAAGGGCAAACAGATCGACCCAGCTTGTCGACCTAATCAAGAATATCTATTTATATATTAAGAGAGGGTCGGAAATGTTTCCTTCTGCCTGTCACATACAATTACGCAAGTGCATAATGCAGGCTATAAAAAGTTGCGAAATAAACCACATATGTATGTATGTTCATATAACGGTTATTAGTCATGAACGGGACTTGCGAAAGAGACGACACAGTCATGCGCTTATGACACCTGTTAGCTAAATGTTGCACTCATATAAGATAATTGCATAAGCTAGAACGAGACGGACGTAGTGTAAGGGCTGCTTGGATTTCGTATGACGCGTGGGAGACATGAATTTGCAAGTTCTTATGCGACTAATTATTCTAAACCAAGATTAGAATTATAAATAAATATAAATATGCACACAGGTGTAGAAATAAATCAATAAATCATTGCAATTAGCAAAGAAGTAGCTCATATTCTGCGTCATATATAAGATTTAAAATTATTATTGTAGGAAACTACTCAAACTCCGATAAATTATTATATTCGACCAATTTTTATATTTGAATTTAGATAATTTCTTTCTTTAACGTGTCCCTAGGCATATTTATAGGAGTAAATGTATGTCCCGTTATCAACTGGTATTACCAATATGTATGTACATATGTATGTATGTAAACAACTCTCCAGACTTGTTTAATGCGAAAATTTCGCAGACAACAACTGATGATAAAGAAATGAATTATTCATCGAATACAATTTATGCACATAGAACACATTTCTTTGTTTAAAACGCAAATAAGGTGTGTTCAGTCATTAATCATTTAGGTATGCATTAATACAGCTGCTTCCTGCATGACGAAACAGGCTTACATATTTATAACTCCTGAACTTAAGCTTCCGCTCGAAAGCCGCGCATCTTTAGAATGGTTAAAAAACGAAAAACAAAATAAGTAAACTGCGCACCAAATAAATTAAAAAAAAAAAACAAAAAATACACTAATTTAATTTTCCATTTGCACGTAATCTCACTGATCTTCGTTTAACGGTAAATGTCAAACTAACAAGTGTCATTCGGGCATTATAGATGTGCGGGCATTTATTTTTGGTCTCTTATGACTTTGACCTCTAGTCAGAGAAAGACGACATGCATTGATCAAACATGAATGCACACGCACGCACACACAAACATATATATATACACACACGCACACACACAGTCAGAAGCGCGCGCGTGCTATTTGCCTACGCGCTCACTAATACATGCACACACACAAATGTACGTAACGAGCGGCTGCAGTGGAAAATTTTTGTAAATATCTATGTAAACATGTGTGCGTGTGTGTGAGTGTGTGTTTTTGGAGTGTTTGCATGGTTAGCATGACACACAGACCGCGCGAACTTTCACCCGCGAAGTTAACTTACCTTGCGTATTGCTTTGGAGTCACCGGCCCGCGTTGGGATAAGCGTGTTATCTAAGTCAAAATAGAACGCTGAGATTTTCGCACAAATGCCATCGAATGGTGTTGTGTGCTTAAGGCTCGTTGTTAACGTTGCTGTTGAAAGTTTGCTAGCGGCCATGAGTTATTGCCACGCACTGTTGTTGGAGCTCTCGACGCTTATGGGGGGATTCTATGGGACCAGGGGGTGGCAGCACATATATCATAAGAGCGTTATTCAAAAATATTGCGTATATTTATAAATTCTATTTAAAATTTTGGCGCCACTATTAGTAAATAGAAATTGTCTCTGCGAGGTAGTTGCACACGTTATGTTAGTTTAACAGCAACTAAATTGAAAACAAACGTTGTACTAAAGTTAAATAAGGGAACAGGTAAATGTAACCAAAGTAAGAGCGAAGCAATGACTGAAAGAAAGTGCACGCACGCACGATTCCATAGTCAGGCGCGTAAGTAAACGGACAGCATTTTAGGTTTTAGTCGCAACAGCTGGTTTCAATATTTATTTTACCAAACGTTTTGAGTGCGTAGCTGTCTTTTATTTATTATCTCGGACTCTTGCTGTTAATACTGTTTTTTATAATTAAATATTAAGAATTTGTTAGAGTTACGCAGCTTTTACACAGGCACTGTAAGTTGAGTAGCGAGAGAGGTCAGGTCGCGCGCCAATGGGCCAGAGCGAGCACGCAATACTCGCGGAGAAGAGCACATGTACATATAGTTTGTATAATTACAGTAAAACAAAGGATCATTGGCTAGATAATATTTATAGCAAAAATTAGTTAAGTAAAATTGAAAGCTTTAGCTGCAAAATAATGTTTTTAGTAAATAAAATTTATTATTAAGTTTTATAATTTCATTTTGCAGCACTGCAGCTAACTACTGTGTGCAGTAATGTGTTTTTTTAGTTGTCGATATATCGCAACAGAATCGATATATTATTTTGTTAGAGTGGCAACGCTGTTTGTTATTGTCGACCAATTTTGTTTACCAATTTGTGCAATTGATTGTAAGAAATATTTGAAAATACTGACAGAGAATTTTAGTAATATGAGTACATTGGAAACCAATATCGAAATGTTATCGTCAGGTGGGCTATATAACTCTGATATTAAACAGACTGCTGATTTATGTAATATATTAAAGCTGAAATCACCCCGAAGAAGAGCGGCGACGCCAAAGAAAGCGCCAAACTGGAAGAATTAATTTCGCTGGAAACATTGCGTGAATCGCCTGTGCAGTGGCCAGAACGCTGTAAGTACCACACATCCACACAAAATGCAAATTATATATACGACTTACGCTACTTAGTTCCCGGCATGGAGGAGTTCCTGACCATGAGCGAAACACCCATACACACACCAACCGCTGACTCTGCACAGATATTGTCCAGCAATAATATGGCCTCCATTAATCGTGAGTATACCTGACAGCCTGTTTGAAAGAGCTAAAACGAAATATTGTAACCATTACAGAGTTTGCCCGCCTGCCGCCGGAACAGCTGGTCGAGAAAATTAAAGAGATGCATGACCAAATATATAAACTAGGCCTGCGTGAGTCTAAGGAAATGACGCGCGGCAAATTGTTGGGCATCTTTGATCGCGATCGTTTAACTCGGGCGAAAGCTATGCGCAATTAATTGTATGGAAAAGCTGCGATTTCTGATTTCGCATTAATTATTTATAGTTGTATTTGATTGTATTTATATATATATATATATATATAACATAATCACATAGATATATGTTTGCGTGTGGCTATCAATTAAATGCCCAATACCACAATTTGTAAAATTATGTTCGTGAGCTATGCTGTTATGCTAGTCAACAATAAATAACATTTATTTCCAATAAAGCCTCATTATGGCATACATATATGTATATATATCTTCTGTATAGTCTACATGTAAACAAAAAGAAATAGGTTTAAGGTTAGCATTTGGTACCAGGAGCTCTAGTTGAGCTTGACATTGATCATGGTGACGGTTCTGTGAAAAGAAGAGAGTGAGGAAAGGCACAGTATATAAATTCCGCTATGCATAACCCAACAACTAACTCTGTTGTGTGTGAGAGTGTGTGTATGGTGTGAGTGTTAGGTGCAGGTACCGTGTAGTATCTATATATATGTATATATATCATCATCAAGATGTGTCTAAACTTCAAACTCACATTTACAGCATATGGACATTATTGCGAGACGAGCAAAAAAAGGAGTGTCTTGTTTTTTCACACAAACACTCACTAATACATTTACATATACGAATACTCATGCATAGACATACATATATATTATTTGAATTTAAATCGGAGTACACATATTCACGGTTGTCTTATGAAAAAAAAAAACCACAAAAAATTCACAAACGCGATTATTTTGTTTAAATGTGCAATATGTTTGAATAGTAATGCGCAGGCTTCATATTTTTTTTATTTAATAAATAAGCTAAAAACCTAACCTAACCTTAAAAAAAAAAACATAACCTAAAAAAAGCAATAAATACAATCAAATAAATAAAAAGAAACAGAGGAAAATTGCACTAATAATGTGCTATTCTTGTTATATTAGCATAGAATTTGGCAACCGTGCGCCTGACCCATAGACCAGCCCAATAGCTCCAAGGTCAAGCTGCAGCTACATTTATTCCTGCCACTGCATGGCAAAGCGCTGCTCGAACGTGATGCGATTGTAGACACCCACATCGGCCAGCTGCATGGGATCGGTGTGGTAAGCAAAGCGCCGTATGTCAATCATGGCGCCATCGAACATCTCCTTCCATGTGGTCAAATCCGTGACGCTCATGTGTATGGGCATCTGGGGATCGGGTACATCGATGGCCGCCTGCAGACGATCAAAGGCCTCGGCAACGGGACCAACGGACAGATTCACCCAATATTCGGCCGGAAAGCGTTTATTCTCACAAAATGGCGCACCCTTGCGCATGATGAACACCAGCATGAGTATCTCGTAGCGTTCGGAGCTCTCATAGAAGCGCTTGGTGCGTGTCTTCTCCACAAAATCGATTAGCAATATGAGCGGCGTATAGTTCTGTAGATGCATGAGCAGCTCCCGATCTGTCCAGAGATAGCGACCGCCAGCGCCGCTCTTGACATTCAACATGCTCATATTGCTGGCCAACTGATGCTGCTGATGATGATGGAACTGCTGCTGCTGCTGGTGCTGATGTTGCTGCTGCTGATGATGCTGCTGATGATGCTGCTGATGCTGATGCTGATGATGGGTGGTCCCAGTTCCGGTATTTGGACCGGAGACACCAGCGGCGACGGCAGCAGTGCTGCCAGTTGCAGACGAAGTGCTCGGAGTGGGCATGCCAGCGAGAATGCCGATACCGCCAGTTTGTCTGAGACAGCCAATCTCCTCAACCATGTGCCGCAGCTGCAAGCAGCCAAATGCAATTAACCCTTAAGTGGCTGTTGCTGTGCGCAGGGCCAACTAGGCCAAGGTCAGTCGCTGGGCCAGCGGCTGTGGGTGGGCGTGCTGTCTGGGTCCTGTGCAGCACCCAACTTGTTGCAAATTGCACGCCTCTCAATTGATTAGTTAACTTCTTACCGATTTGTTTTTGTCTATTTGATTTTTCTGTTGTCTTTTTTTTTCTGAATTGATTGTTTAAACCAATGCAAATGTAAATGCACAAACCGAGGCCAAGTCGACAGGAGCAGCGCTCCTTGCTGCACGTGCTGGCTGGACGATTGTTGTGACGCGAGTGCGTGGCCAGAAATAGCCGAGGGTGGCCGAACAGCAGGCAGAAAAGGCCAAAGCGAAAGGCAACGCGAACGCGAACGCATCTCGGCTAAACGACATCTTCGTCTCCGGCTGTTGCGTTTCCTTTGCCTTTGAGCCAAGTGCATTTAGTATATAAGCGCATATAATATATAAGGACATAGCAACATATTTATAGTTTAGTTTTTTTTTATATCGTTTAGTCTTATCCTTGAGTTGTTGTTACTTTAACATAAAAAAAAAAATTTACGTAAATACACTTAATTATGTTTGTTGTTGATATGCCCTACTAGGGGCAATAGCTTTAAGAACATAATTCAATTAACTTTTTCTCTTTTGCTTGATATTAATTATAGCTATGTATATATATTAAACCTTAATTTATGGGCTCCTGCAGTCGATAACAATCCGAGGCGATTTTCCATTTATCATTTTCAGCGGTTATGACAAAGGATTGCTGAAAGGTGCGCATCTGCTGCTCGGCATATTTAACCGTCCCGCTGGCCAAGATGATATACGTGGTCTGACCACCCACAGCCGGGTCAAGGATGGGCTGTGAGTCCAGCGTTGTCAGCTGATGACGCGACGACGGCAACTCCAAGAAATACCGTTCAATTGTCTCACGACCCTGTGCTCCGTTGCCGTTCCAGCTAAAGTTAGCCGTGTCAATATACAAACGACCCATTTGCTAAAAGAAATGAAAATGGCATAGAAAAATAATTGTTTTGTTTATTGCAACAATTGTTGCAATTGCCGGCTGGCATACGTACATGGCGCCGATTGTCCAAAGAGGCGTAGTATAGACGCGTAAAGTCTTCGGCCGTGCGACAGCAGGCTTCCACTTTGGCCTTAAGCTCCTAATAAAAGACGATAAGTATACATTGTTTAAATTAGAATTTAAAATAATGGAAACTCACGTTGTTCATCGCGTTTATTTCTTGCCTATTCGAAATGAGCTAACCACCAAGTGAGAAGGGTTGCAATTTGCACGTATCGAGAAAAATAACAGCTGATACTTGAAGTTGGCTGCGCTCTGAATTCCAATTGGTGCGCTAATTAAATTCACAATTTTAAATTGAAAATGCACTCAACAAATAAGCATATATAAGATTCTGTTTTATAATTCCTAATAATAATTACTAAAATAAAAGTTATGAGGCTTTACTATCACTACATGTTCGCTGTTGCCATGCCCAACTGTTGGCAATAGCTTTTATAATAGAATTCGCATTTGTTGCACATCAAGTGATAACATTTTCGAATCAGTATAGTATATTAAATTGTTAAATAATTGGCTCCTGCAGGCGATAACAATCCGAGGCGATTTTCCATTTATCATTCTCAACGGTTATGACAAACGATTGCTGAAAGATGCACGTCGGATGCTCAGCGTATTTGACCGTGCCGCTGCCCAAGACCATATACGTGATCTGATCGCCCACAGCCGGGTCAAGGATGGGCTGAGAGTCCAGCGTTGTCAGCTGATGACGCGACGGCGGCAAGTCTAAGAACTGTTTTTCAATGGGCTCACGGCCCAGTGCTCCGTTGCCATTCCAGGTTAATTTAGCACTTTCTATATACAAACGACCCATTTGCTAAAAATCCACGAAAAATTATGTATTTGCTTATTGCAACAAATTAAACAATTGCCGGCTGGCATACGTACATGGCGCCGATTGTCCAAAGAGGCGTAGTACAAACGCGTAAATTCCTCGGCTGTGCGATTGCATGCTTCGATTTTTGCCCTTAGATCCTAATAAAATGCATGTAATAATAGTACTTAATTCAATTTTAGTACCTTACTCTGTTCATTCCGTTCGCTTTTAATTTGACTTTAAGTAACCACTGAAGAAATTGATGACCGACAGGAAAATTTGCTGCGCTTGATCAAAAGCTGGTTAGCTAACGAAATAATCTCACAATTTTGAATACCTGTGCAGGCAGCAAATTGGGCAAATCATTCAATTAGAGCTGATTCAATTGACCTTTCAAACAGCTTCTCCAGCAACTCTTCAGGGTTTACTGTAAACGCGTTTCCTGCATTTAATTGTTATATTTTTATGAGAAACTTGTGAGTAAGTCGATTGAGTTCAAGTTTATGGGACTCTTTTCAAATCTGACAACAGTTTTCGTTGCTTTAGTAGACAAAACTATCAAGGTATTTTTGGTCCCGCACACGTTGCCCAGCAGCTTGTGCCTTCGCTGTCAGGTTGAGAAGAGAGATTTCGATATATTTTACGAGGCGCGCGTTAAGGCGAATAGCGATTTATCGAGTTTGCAAATATCGATATAAATCGCTGTTTATCAAATTAGATAAACATGGCGCCTTCTGATTTAAATTACAAATTCCTATTTGACTGTCCAATTGGCTGCTAAAACTGACATTTTGTATATTGGCTAGTATTATATACAAATGTAAGCTATTTCTGCTGATTTGATGGTATCTAATAAGTAAAACGAAAATACAATTCAACAAATTCGTTATTTGCTGGCAATCGCTTTTGTAATGTACATGTTTCTTTTTGTGCAAGAACTGTCGACATTCAAGAATGTTTATATTAAATACAACCAGATGTAAAAATTATTGGTTTATTGGATCATATAGGCGATAACAATCCAAGGATATTTTCCATGTATCATTCTCTGTGATTATGACAAAGGATTGCTGAAACGTACGCAGCGGATGCCCAGCGTAAAGAACTGTTCCGTTGACCAGGATGATAAACGTGGTATGAACACCCAAGGACGGGTCATGGAAGGCCTGCGAGTCCAGCGACGATGGTAATGCCATGAAGAGACTTTCAATTGCCTCACGGCCCTGCATTTCAGTGAAATTCAATGTGCATTTTGCACCTTCCAAATAGAAATAACCCATTTGCTAAAAAAAAAAAAAAACAAAGTTGTTCAAATGTGATTTTTCAACTACCCGTTTGTTCTCATTTGACACTCACGTTGTTCATTGCGTTCGAGTTTCAAGACTGAGCATAAATGCAATTCACAGTTTTAAATACCTATTCCCTTTTTGGAGACGTCAAGGATCTGTGCAGAGGTTATTGATGCAAATATTAAGTGTCGATAGTTTGTACACCAAGCGGTCATGCTGTCTCTGACTGATATAAATGAGTTACCGAATGGCAGCACTTTTTGCGAAAATGGCAGCACTTTTAGCGACAGTAGACCGTAATTCGCACAATTTCAAAACATTTAACAAAACAGTACTGGTGTCTCCTTAGAAATATATGGAGAACTCTTGCAACAACAAAAGAAAAACAAGGGACAACAACCTAAAAAAAAAAAACTCTTACAAAATGTTTTAAATTATCTGCAATTGATGCTATTTATACCTTAAGAATGCAGTTCCTCAATGCAGTTCCAACCGATGTAATCCTTGTCAAAATTCACAAAAAATATCTCTCGTTATTTAAGAACAAAGTGTTAATGATTTATTGATTCCGCACTGAAAACTCAGATCGTAAAAACTTCTGCGACAAAATGCATCTGCAGCGAAAGCTGTCAATGTCAAATTCCAAAACAAAATGGCGTCGATAATAGATGCGCGTTAAGGCGAATAGCGTTTCATCGACTTTGCAGTCATCGATATATTGGTATAGAATCGATCTGGGAAACAGGCAACATCGAGATATTTCACACTTACGAGCAAAACATCGATATATCCTTGTAAATTAAAGATCCTTAGATATGAATTTCAACTCGAAACATCAATCAGCAAGTCCTTGACGGCCATTGATATTGCAAAAAGTATGTAAAGTAGTTTGTAGTCCGATCGAAAAGTAAACAAACCCCGTTCCAGGCTCCTAGCTCGGGATTGGGCTGCGCCCTGATCACCAATCAGTCGGTCAGTATATATTATTATATGGAGATAATTAGTTTATTGGCTGCTTAACGCGATACAAATCCGAGGAGATTTTCCATTTATCATTCTCAGAGGTAACGAGAAAGACTTGATTGAAGGGGCACATCGGCTGCCCAGGATACTGGACGATTCCGCCGACCAGGATCGTGGTTGTCAGCTGATTGCCAACAATTGAGGCCGGCATGGGCAAGGCGTCCAACGTTTTCAACTCATGATGCGAAGACGGCAATTCCAAGAACTTTTGTTCGATGGCCTTGCGGCCATATGTGCAAATGCCATTCCACGTTAATTTTGCATTGTCCAAATAGAAATAACCCATTTCCTGCAATAATCAACAAAACGAACGAATTGCTTCAAACGACGCTTGCAATTGCCGATAGACGTATGTACGTACATCGCGCCGATTGTCCAGAAAGGCGTAGTACAAGCCCGTAAAGTCTACGGCCGTACGGCCGCACAGTTCCAGATTGGCCTTAAGCTCCTAATGAAAGTGATTCCCTTTGATAATACTTAAATTTCAAATTTTATTAAAAAAACACTCACGTTGTTCATCGCGTTTGTATTTCACTGAGTGAGTAGGGCTCCAGTTTTCCGATTTCGGCGAGTTTCGCAGTGAAGTTGGTTGCGCTTCGATTGACATAAATGCAATTCTCAGTTTCGAATGCCTTTGCAGGCAGCAAATGGGGCTTTGTATTCCCTCTTGGAGACGTTAAGGATCTGTTGAGAGATTGTATATAGAGAATAACAAGTTACCAACGAAGTAAAAAATATTACACCCTTTTTACCCATTTTTAGAGTATGAAAACATAAACTAAATGGAGAGTCATGCGGTGTGAGAAATGAAATATTCCATAAAAAATATTAAAGACCTGCTAAGGACCTCTGAGGAAATGTTTAAAGTTATTTGCACTCTTGTGCCCCGCTTTAAATTGTAACTATTTACAACTTACAACAAGCTCAATGCAGCTCCTACTGATGTTGGCCTTGCCGAAAAAAAACAACTCTCGTTACTTAGGAAGGACTTAACGCTGTATTATATATACGCAGTATATATCCAGCACTGAGAACTCACTTCGTACAACTCCTGCGAGTTGTCACTGTCAGTTTGAGAAAAACAAAATGGAGTCGATAAAAGGCGCGCGCGTCGAGGCGAATTGCGATTTATCGACTTTGCAATAATCGATATATCATTATAGATTAAATCGCATTAATTGGTTGCTCTCAAAATATATTAATAAATTCCCATTTGCCCATCCGTTGAAATTGCAATTTAATGATTAAACAACCAATGAAACATATTTTTTAATATAATAGTTAGGTATAAAAACCTTAAGCAAGGGGCACATGCGGATATATATTATATATATATATATTCGCATGCGGCTGTTGCACTCCTTCAACTTTTAACTACGCACGATTAGAGCCAACATATCCAAAAGCTATACGAAATTATATAGTTAGGTTCACTTTTGCCTTTCTGACAGTATCTCAAAAGTAAAGAAAACCTGTTGAACACACTTAAACAAGTTAGTTGTTGCTATGCCTCACTACTGACAATAGCTTCGATAACATCATTTTATTTATAATATGTTTTTTGTACATCAATTGATAATCAAACAAACTACAACAGGCGATAACAATCCGAGGTGATACTCCATTTGTTATGCTCATAGGCTATAACAAAGGACTGATTAAAAGCTCGCAATGGCTGCCCAACGTACAAGACCGTTCCACTGCTCATAATGATGTACGTGGGCTGACCCCCCAAGGAGTAGAGGAACGGCTGCGAGTCCAGCGTTTGCAGTTCATGACGCGACGGCGGCAAGTCCAAGAATACCCTTTGGATGGCCTGACGGCCCAGTATATCGTTGTCATTCCAGGTCAATTTGGCACTGTCCAAATAGAAATAGCCCATTCTCTGCAAGAATCAAAATAATAATATGCCAATTGTTGATTCATGTATGTACGTACATCGCGTCGACTGTCAATAAAGTTATAGTACAGATCCGCAAAGTCAGCGGTCGTCTGATAGCAGTGCTCTACTATGGGATCTATCTCCTAATAAAATAATACTTAATTTCCATTTCCATTTTAATGCATTGACACTTACATCGTCCAGTGTATCCATTTGTTTTTTATTTAAACGTTATCTCGGAAAGAGGAGAACTGCAATTTGCAGATATCGATTGACGGCTTGCAGCGAAGTTGGCTGCGCTTTAAATGACAAAGTTCAATTCACAATTTTAAATACCTTTGCAGGCAGGCAGCAAATGGTGCGTTGAATTCCCTGGACCAACAGACAGAGCAACAACACAAGCGCCAATTGGAGATGTTTAAGATCTGTTAACTTTGTATTATTTCTGCAACAAAATGCACCAATAAAACAAATTAACTCGAACGATATTGTTTCAATTATTTGGGAGTAATTCTTAAGATTCCCACATCATTTTGCAAGCAATTTAAAAGCAATAGTTCTTTTCACCCACAGAGTAAAATCATACTATTTCTTCTTTGCTCTCTCGCAACCCGGGAAAAACACCTAGCAAAAAGCTCAATAAGAAAATATTTGCATGTGCATTTGCTGCTTTAAATTATGGTTTATATGCAGCTTATACAGATGTTAATCTTTCCAAAAACTCACAAAACTGTCGTATTTTAGAAAAATTAAACCAAGAGCTCAATTTTGCGCAACTCCTCCAATAATATTATGTTGACACTGTCAGATTGAAAACAAAATGGTGTCGATGATAGGCGCGCGTTAAGGCGAATTGCAAGCTATCGACTTCAGTCATCGATATATCGTTATAAATTAAAGCTAGCGCTGTAATTGCTGCGATAATTGAACATTAAAAATTCATCGATATGTGGTAAAGATGCTGCACGACAATCGTATAATCGCGCTGGCTCCTTTAACGGCAACTTTTGATTGCCTGTATTTAAAAAAATACGCAAGAAAGTGAAGTTCGTTTGTCGAAAATGGAATTCTGATAAAAGTAATTTAGTGCATGTTCTTATGTGGGGAAACTTAAACGAAGTATTAAAAACACTAAAGAAACTTGCAAACATATATTATATTTGTGAATAAGGACTACACTAGACATTACCACGTGATACAATTTGAAACTAACAAATGGAAATAGATACCGAAACATTTATCAATAACGAATCAAGTTGGTTATGGGAAAAGAGCGACGCAAACTCATGCATTTCTCACGATCGATGAACAGAGCGTTGACCTTGTTGCGCAAATCCTCCTCCAGGATGCAGCGGGTCTTGAGCAAAGACTGATGGGTGGCCTCCGCCTGCTGCAGCTTATGATGTAGCACGTCGACAGTGCCTTGCAAGTCCTGCACCTCCAGCACAAGGCGATCGTGGGCTGTATCCCTGGACGAGAATATGGCAGGTGAGAGAAAATTCCAAGATAAATATGATTAATTCATGACTTACTTGCACAGCTCCATGCCCTCACGATGAGAGCGCGCCTCGAGACGCGTCTGCGCCACCTTAAGCGGATTCGATTTGTCCTGTATGGCCTTCTGCAGTAGAAACAGATGTTTCTCCATATCGAACAGCTCCTGCTGCACCTTCTGTAGATGCATCTGTACGCGACTCTTCGCGCCGGCCATTTCCTGGGCGCGCCTATCCAGCGCATTGTTCGTATTGTTCCAGAAGTCCCAGACAGAGGAGGCCACGGCATTGACCACGTTCTGTGAGTCGCTGCGCAGCTGCGACAACTTGGCGCGTTCCGCCTGCGAACTGGATTGGAATATACAATAAACAATTTGATTCGCATGGGATGGGATGGGATGGGATGGGATGGAAAACTGAATAGCCTCTTACCGCTTGACATGCTCACTGCTGGCCAGTGCCCAGGAGTCCTGTGTGCTGACCGTCGGATCGTACTTCTCGATGCCACCGAAGTAGGTGATGCCGCGACTGTAGTTGTTCAGGCGATGGCACATGGAATCGATGCCCATGGTGGACTCCTTTTGTGTTACATCGATTTCCAGCAAATGCTGGGCGCCACGGCAGTCGATCGCCTGCTTGGCAATCTTCTCGTGCAGATCCTTGAGACGATCGCGCGAATTGCGCAAATGATTGATCTCCAGTAGCAGCGCCTTCTCCACATTATCGTGCACCTTCTCCATGCCCTGACGTCCCTCGCGATGGAATAGACACTCCTGGGCGATATGCAGCGGAATCTCCAGGTCCAGCATCGCCTTGCCGCACTGCCGCTGCAGCTCATTGATGTCGGACATCTCGCCAATCAACTTCTCCAGCTCGGCGTTTAGCTCGTTGCGCCAAAATGTCAAATCCGTAATGCGTTCACCCAGACGGCGACCGGCGTCCCGCTGGCCCATCGATGCCGTCTCGTCCGTCTCGCGCATAAGACGCACTGCATCATTGCGCATGCGCTCCGACATGTTGCTGCGCATGAATCAGCCAATTCAGTGGACAGCATTCCGTATAGACTAATAATTTCACTCACCGATTCGTGTTGGACTCGCCGTAGATGCCAATATTGTTGTTGTGCCACTCGTTGTTAGTGTAGCGCGTGTAGAGTGCGGCACGTGCCGCATGCTGTGGATTGCGCTCGAATCCGGTAACAAGATTCGGAAATATCATGCCCTCCGTTTTCATGCCCTGGGGCACAAAGCATGGCTGCGTCATCTGATTGGTAACCGGCTGCTCCGGCATATGCTTCACCTCGATCATCTCGAAGGCCATTTTGGGCCGCCACGGATGCCGCTGCGTTGTCTCATAGGAGGCGGCCAACCGAGTCGGCACTGTCGCACCACTGATTGGCTCCATGCAGGGCGGCGCACCCGCATGGCTCCATGGCTGCAATTGAGAATACATGACGCTCTGTGTCGGCAACGCAGTGTTTCCATCGTGCTGGTTCGACATGATTGCTGCTGTGCTTGATACTCCGAAAATTTTAATTACTTAGAATTTGGTGCAACTACAATAAAGGTAAAATTAAAAAAAAAAAAAATATATGTCGCGAAAAAAATATTCCAACACGATATGAAGTTGTGCGAGATTGTAAGATAACTAAATAATAAAAATGTACTTAGCATTAGATAGTAAAGCAGCGCCTACTGCTGTACATTTTGCATAAATCAATGTTATTTTTGGTGCTGGTTATATATGATAGGTTGATAGATGATACATATGATTCCATGAGATTGCGATGATCCTTGCGCTCTTTGTACTCGTTCATATCCGCTGTGGGCCATTTATCAAGCAGATTATCCTTGACCAAACGATGATCAAATTTGCGATTTTCAAGATATAAGTGCTTTTGGTTTTGGGTGATCTCATGACCTTTCAGTGGTGCCATTGCATCCAATAAGTCTTGGGCTTGCTCACTCACAATGGGCACACTTGAGCGCAATAGCAGATTCTTGAGGGTTTCGGGCGCCTTCTGTGGATTTGGATTTCGTTGCCTTGATAAATTATCCTCGGTCAACCAGCACAGCATTTGCAAATAATGGCTTATGCGCTGGTAACTGTAGTTTAGCACTGGAATTCCGCAACTGAAGACGACGCATTGGATATTGACTTTAATATTGATTTAACTTGGCTTGGTAACTTAGTAGCCGCTGTGGTTGTTGATAGCGTGCGTTTTGTAAAATCAATGGCATTGAGTGTATTGTGCTATGGCTTAAGTTCAATGTCTAACTTGACGACAAGAAAAATTGTTGCGGACTATTTATTTTATTTACATATTCATCAGAGCAAATGAGTTTTAATTTGCAGTTTAAATGCAGCGCCACAATGGAGTGCATACATATCGATATATCAATATCGATATATTAATCGTGTTTCTTTAATTTTACTTTTAATTTAACAATATTTAATAATCGCTTGAAATTTCAGCATAAAATATACGAATATAAATTAGATGTGTCGATAAAATCGCCAAGGCCATATTTAAAAAACATCAAAAATTAATTTGCCATATATGTGTTAACACAATTAATCGATAGGGCTGGCACATCCAAGAGCGTGTCACGCACGGCATGCCGCAGTGTGAGTGTATACACATGACTAACACACAGATGTGCGATGTGCCCCACGACGAACACGGTCAACGTAAAAAAAAAAAACAGTAGACAACACTTGCAAATCGAAACGAAACGCTGGCTGAAGAAAAGCAGGCGAAGGCAACATAATCAAAGCACATACGAATGTGACAGTCTACACAGTTCGAATACGGGTTTGATTGAGCGATTTGCACAACACGCGAATAATATTTAAAATAGCGGAGTACAACCAAATTCGATGCCATGAGCGCCAACAAACCAAGCGAGGCAACAACACCGTCAAGTGCAGCCGCCAGCGAGGCGGATGCCGAAACATCGGATGCCGCCACAGGAACAGCGGCTGCAATTACGACTGACGACTCTGCCACACTAGAAGCTGAGGCGGGGTTGGCCGAACTGAATCAGTTCATCGGCGAGCTGCAGGAGAAGATCGACGCAAAGCGTCAGCTGCGCCAGCAGAATGCCAACTTTGAGCTGCCCGGCGATGAGTATTTTGCGCGCCTCGACTCCAGCCTGAAGAAGAATACGGCATTTGTGAAGAAGCTAAAGGTCTTTACGAGCACACAGCTGGAGGCGCTGCTGCGCGAACTCTCCGCCTTGAATCTGAGCAAATACATTTCCGAAATATGTGCTGCACTGGCCGAGGCCAAGCTAAAGATGACAGATGTGCCTGCTGTGGTGACATTGGCCTCCAAGCTGCACTGCACCTACGCGGACTTCAATACGCAGTTTCTTGAGGCATGGCAGAAGGCACTTAATATCAAAGCGTCCGAGAAGATAAGCAATCCGAGTAAATTGCGCGTGGATTTACGTCTGTTCGCCGAGCTGGTCAGCTCTGGCGTCATCCAGATGAAGCCGGGCTTGGCACTGCTGGGCATGGTGCTGGTGCAGCTGATAGCCCAGGACAAGGACGATCATAGCAACTTTTCCATAATACTATCCTTTTGCCGCCATTGCGGCGAGGAATATGCCGGCCTGGTGCCACAGAAGATGCAACAGTTGGCCAACAAATATCAAGTGGAGGTGCCCAAATCGGATTTTCTGAGCGCCGACAAGCAGCTAAATCTGCGCACCATGCTCAAGGGCTATTTTAAGGCGCTCTGCAAGCACGTCCTGGCCGAGCAGGCCGCATTAATGAACATGACCAAAAACATACGCCGCACCATGGAGTGCAAGGGCGAAATAAGCCAGGAGAAACGCGAGAAATGTGAACTGATGCAGGCGAGCTTTGACAAGCTGCTCGCCTCGGCCCAATCGCTGTCGGAGCTGCTGGGCGAACCGCTGCCGGAGCTGACCAAAGAATCCGAATGCTGCAATCCGGGCACTGTCATTGACAATATGCTGGACAGCGCCGCCTTTGGCACACTGGATCCCTGGGGCGATGAGGAGACGCGCGCTTTCTACACGGATTTGCCCGATTTGCGTCAGTTTCTGCCAAACTTTTCGGCACCCAAAGTCGATCTGGAGACATTAGAAGAGCCCAGCGAGCTGACCGAGGAGGCTATCGATGCCAATATCGATGCGGAACTCGACATGGATGATCCGCCGTCAACGGCCAGCGACACGGCCCTCGACAAGGAGCAGGAGGAGCAGCCAACAGCTGCTACACCCACGGCTGAGGCGGCAGCTGCAACAGCCGGAGCTGCAGCTACTGCACCTGCTGTGCCGATTGACAAGAAAATGGGCAGCGCACTCATGGAGTTGGGTCGCCAGCAGCAGCAGCAGCAACAACAGCAAACGGTGAGTAGTCCGTCTATACGGGGCTAAGCAAGCTTAACGAATTGTGTCACGCATAGATAGATACATCTCCCAACCCATTCAGAATATATAGTCTAGAACAGTATCAACAACCGAAGCTATATCATTTAACGGCAATAGGAATGATCGGTCGATAGGCTAGTTAGATTCGCAGATCTAGAACATTTAGCTTCCGCTCCAATTGGCATATAAATTCTATATAAAAAGTTAAAAACTCAGTTGTAATGTTTTTTTTTTTTTAAATGGGTGAAAAAGGAAGGGACACGTTTGAATTGAAATAATATATATCTCTACATACTAATGCATCTCTCACTCTCTCTCTTTCTTTCTCTCGCTGTCTCTCTCTCTCTCTCTCTGACTGATCCCATGCAGCAGCAACAACAACAGGCACAATCGCAGAGCCAACAGCTGCGCCAGCAATTCGACGTGTTCCTTCTGAATCTGTTCAATTGCGTTAACAAGGAGCTGATCGATTCGGCGGCAATCGAATTTCTGCTTAATTATAATACAAAGCATCAGCGCAAGAAGCTAACCAAGACGATTTTTAGTGTGCAGCGTACGCGTCTCGATATATTGCCATATCTGTCGCGATTTGTGGCAATTGTGCACATGTGCAACACGGATGTGGCCGCTGATCTGTCCGATTTGCTGCGCAAGGAATTCAAATGGCATATACGCAAGAAGAACCAACTGAATATCGAGTCCAAGCTGAAGATTGTCCGTTTCATTGGCGAACTGGTCAAGTTTGGGCTGTTCAAGAAATTCGATGCCTTGGGCTGCCTGAAGATGCTGTTGCGCGACTTTATACACCATCACATCGAGATGGCGTGCGCCTTTGTGGAGGTCAGCGGTGTCTATTTATATAACTGCCGGGATTCGCGTCTCTTGATGAACGTCTTTCTTGATCAGATGCTGCGCATGAAAACGGCAACGGCCATGGATTCACGCCATGCGGCACAAATCGAGAGCGTCTATTATTTGGTTAAGCCGCCAGAATCGGCTAAGCGTGAGATAACACCACGCCCGCCCATGCATGAGTATATACGCCATCTGATCTTTGAGGAGCTGTGCAAGCAGAATGTCGAGCGTTGCATCAAAATGCTGCGACGCATCAATTGGCAGGATCCGGAGATAAGCAGCTATGCCATCAAGTGTCTCAGCAAGGCATATCTGTTGCGCTTTCCGCTCATACGCTGCCTGGCCGATCTTGTCTCTGGGCTGAGCTCCTATCAGCCGCGCGCTGTCACCATTGTCATTGACAATGTGTTTGAGGATATACGCGCCGGGCTGGAGATACACTCGCCCAAGATGTCGCAGCGTCGCATCGCCATGGCCAAATATCTGGGCGAGATGTATAACTATAAGCTGGTCGAGTCAACGCATATACTTAATACACTGTATTCGATAATATCGCTCGGCGTGACATTGGATCAGTCTGTGATCTCGCCGCTGGATCCGCCCGAGAGTCTATTTCGCCTTAAGCTGGCCTGCATGCTGCTGGACACCTGCGGCCCCTACTTTACCAGCCAGGCCACACGCAAAAAGTAAGCCCCTCCAATATTTGTTGGCCCATAATTATAACCTAATTCAAACTATTTGTAATACTCTTCACAGATTGGACTACTTTTTGGTGTTCTTGCAGCACTATTATTGGCACAAGAAATCGCATCCGGTGTTCAGCAAATCGGAGAACACCTCGGATCTCTTTCCCATACTCGTCGATCACACCTATCGCGACTGTTTGGCCGGGGTGCGACCGAAGCTCAAGCTGTATAAGAATCTGGAGCAGGCCAAGGAGGCAATTGATCAGCTGCAGGAGCAACTGTATCCACAGCTTAAGGCCAGCAATAATGCTCAGGATGCCAGCCTGACGACCATTAGCGAAATCAACGAATTGGACGAGGGCGTAAGTTGCATAGACCAAATTTGTAATGCCCATTTCAATGATTCGATCGATACTCACCGCGTTTCAATGTTGTTTAGGTTACGGATGATTCAGCTGGCTCATCGAATGATCAGCGCGAACGTCAGGCTGCTGGTGGCTCGGAGGCCGATCAGGCGAACGATTGGACTGAATATGAGGCGGAGCCAGCGCCGCCGCCACCGCCGCCAGAGAAATCCAAAGAGGATCTTGAATTTGAGCAAATGTACGAAAAGATGACCAGCGATTCGTATCAGGAGCGTCTCAAGGAGCCGCCACTCAAAGCCACCAACAAAGATATACCTGTGCCCATGATGGCACGCCTGCAAAAGAAATCCTACGACCAGTTAATGGGCAACAATGTGCCACAGATCTCAAAGGCCTGCGCCAATGCTGCCGCCGCGTCTGCCGCCAACGCCAATGCCAATGCCAATGCCCACGCCCATGCCTCGGATAGCGCTAACAATTTACCAGCAAACGCAGCCGCATGCAGCGATCCGCCTGCTGCAGAGGGTGGTGGCGGCGGCGGCGGCGGCGGCAGCGGTAGCGGTAGCAAGGGCAGCGGCGCTGTGTCCTTTGTGCTGATGGTGCGCGGCAATAAGGGCGGCAAGCAGCAGTTCAAGTCATTTGTGGCCCCATCGGACTCCCAGCTGGCCATCAATCTAAGGCTTCAGGAGCAGAAGACGCGAGAGGAGAAAGAGAAGGTGAAACGTCTTACGCTAAACATAACCGAACGCATCGAGGAGGAGGATTATCAGGAGTCGCTGCTGCCGCTGCAACAGCGCAACTTCACACAGAGCTATTACCAGAAGCCCAACAAGCACAAGTTCAAGCATCAAAAGGGTGCACCCGACGCAGATTTGATCTTTCACTAAGTGTCACCTGTTACAGTCGCCTGGTTGCCAAAGCGTTATCAAACAGACCAACAAACAGCGCCTGTCTGCCCAACGCCTGCCCGACCGATCGACCGACCGCCCTACCGCCCGACTGCCTGCCTGCCTGCCTGCCTGTCTGCTCGCTCAGACGCTCCAAGAGCAATCAATGCAAAGATATCTCTATGTATGTCCAGAGCCATAGACTGGCGTTCACAAGATGCCTTCAATTGCATATGGGCAGACGGACTAGCCAATGCCCAACTATGTTTGTGTACCCATTGTTAGCTCCTTTATATTGTTGTGGAACGTACTTAAGTTGGAGTGTTCTTATCACGCCAAGGCGTCTATGGCGAGCCTAGGCTCACACACTTACACACACACACACAAATGTGTATACATATATATAAGTATATATATCTGTATCTCTATATATATATATTTATATATACATATATATATGTACGGCTAATATGTGTTATTCATAATTCTATGGTTATGTACATAGACTTATAAAGATTTTATAATTGTGTAGATAATAGCAGCGCCCAGACTTGTTAAGAAAACATATTTTGTTTTTTTATTCAATAAACAAAACCCAAAAATCAAAATTTTCACGCAACATCTTCTTAATAAGCACCATAAACTCAACTCTATGAGATGCGTTCGCTTAACATAAAGGAAATTGTTAGTTTTCCCAAAACTCTGTTGAAGAAAACTTTTATAAAAAACTTTTAAATATTGTCAGAAAAAAAAAGAAAAAAAAACACAGGTCTTATTCTCGTTAACATGAATGACTCGTAAGAGATATAAGTATTTTTTACTTTTACAATGAATTTAACAAAAAGGAACTTGTAAGATCTTTTCCGAAGATCACTTTCATAAACACTTCTTAATTATATTATCAATTGTATTATGATTGTTTACTTGAGCGACTAGTAAAATATATAAATTATTTCATTTTAACAAGGAAGAACGCAAAATAGAACTAAGAGAGATCTGTTTGCTTAACAAAAAGGAACTTGTAAGTTCTCCGAGATCTCTCTCCTGAAGTGCACTCACAAACAGCTCTTAAATATTACCAAGCAGTGGTAATAAGTAATTTTTAACTTAACAAGAACAACTTATTTAACAAAAATAAACTCGTAAGTTCTTCAGCATTTCTCTACTGAAGAAGACTTTCACAAACAGTACTCGAATATTATCAAGCTCAATAACAGCTCATCTAGATAAATAGTAGTTTAAACTTAACAATTATTTCTAATTTTCATAGTTATTCATAATGCTCAAGCATTAAACCAATACTTACCTCACCTAATTGTTTTAATTTAATCTACTCTTTCTTAAACAGTTCTTAGGTGCTACGAAACAAGATGCTTTGGAGATAGAATTCATTTGATATTAACAACGTAAACTCAAGGTTTTCTATAGTTCTACGTAATACTCAATTAGGCATAGAGATTTTACAACGAATTGTTAAATGCTTGATTAAAGTTAGGTTTAAATCTAATCTCAGATTATGTTAGTGTAGATTTGAGTGTGGAACGCAATTTTGTTTAAACGTCTTTTTAGAAATTGCTATGAAACTTATTTGTACATGTCATCTCGAGTATTTTATAACTGATTGATTAGTTTGCTTCAAACTTGGGCGGGAACTGTGGGGTATGTATGTATGTATCAACCATGGCATATGCGTCACTTTTGTCCAGCTGTGTCAGCGGTTGGCGTCTGCGGCAGCTGTGCATTAATAGTCATGGACTCGGTATTGAGCAGCATGGCCCAGTCTTCAAGTTTATGCCCTAGGGCCTGAGATGGAGTTTGTATCAACTGTGTATCAATGCCGATGGTTTTGGCGTTAAGCAGCATTGCATCCATTGCCCAATCTTCATTATTGTTATTTTCCAGCTCTTGGTTCGGCGTCTTTATCAGCTGTTTATCAATGGCCATCGATGCGGTATTAAGGCGCAGGGCTTCCAGCACCCATTTATCAATTTTGTTCTCCAGCTCTTGGATTTGGGCTTTTGTCAAATGTGTATCAATGTCAATGGATTCGGTATTAAGGAGCATGGCATCCATTGCCCAGTCTTCTAGCTCTTGATTTGGCGTCAGTGTCAGCTGTGTATCTCTGGTAATTGACTCGGCTTTAGGAAGCAAGTCATTCTCCAGCTCTTGGGTTGACGGTGCATCAATGGACATGGACTCGACGTTAAGTAGCATGGCATCGAGTGCCCAATCTTCATCATTGCTCTCGAGCTCTTGGTTTAGCGTCTGGGTCAGCTGTGTATCGATGGACATTGACAGGGTATTAATGTGCATGGCATCCAGTGCGCAGACTTCCTTATTAAGCTCCAACGTCTCCGAATGCCACAATTGCGATTCCCTAACGCTGACATTGCTGAGCTGAGCATCTTCTTTTGCCCGCGTTTCCTGCAGAACGGCCGATTCGCTGTACTTTTGATCGCAGCGCCAACGATCGAGCCGGCAGTTATTATCTTTTTTCAGCTGGCAGCTGCGTATGTGATTGCATTTGGCTATCTCGTCGTCCGTATAGGGCAGTATCTCACGCCTGTGCACAGCCTTGATCAACATGGCATTGATGTAGCAATCGGAACGATTGGCCCGGCGATCCTTACGCCGCAGCCGCCGCTTGGCGTCCCACACACAATTGAAGAGCGTCATATTGACACGCAGCTTTGTTCGGCGGCATAACATGTTCACCTCTGCGGCACTGTGCACCCTTCTCAAATCGCTGTTTTTTATTTTCTATGGAAATTGACTTTCAGGTTTAACCATCGCGATCTTTGTTTTGAATTTTGCGTACTTACGAGTGCTGCATACATTTCCTGTAGGCGTTGCTTGTCATCTGCATCCACTGCCAGGCTTAATATCTTTTTCTCTTCCTCATTTTGATAGTTAATCAGCTCGCGTGTTAGGCTATGCGGCATATATTGCAACATCTTGACATATGTTAAAAAGCAACTGCAACTGTAAAGCAAATAGTATTAAGCTCTGTTGCTTGCCGCTTAATAAGCACATTTTGTGGTATTTTCATTGCTGCACACATTGGTCACACCGTGCAGCACAGTTCGGCCAATAGAATTTGAAATTGGTAAGCTGCCGATTTACGTGGAACTGATGAGTATCGATGCTCGATAAACTATTTTAAAATATCTGGCAAGGTTTTTGGCAATAATTAAACTTACATCGTAAACTTAAGGTCCCCAGCTTATAAGAGTCACAACTGCACATATAGGGATTGGCTCAGTTCGTAGTCCTGATCATGAATATATATATATACATACATACTTTATGCATTGTTAATTTTTAATGAATGCAGAATTTGCAAATGACAAAAAGTGCATAAATATTTTAATTTTATAATTCAATTGAAGTTCTTTAAATTACATTGAAACTCGACATTTATTTTTCTGTTTCTTTTTTATTTCATTAAAATTAGCATCAAACAGTTTTTATTATATGTTTATTATTTTATATTTCAATAAAATTGCCAGTGTTTCCACCTTGTATTTATAAACAATTATTTACTCTTTTCTTTCTTTTTTTTTTATACACTCAAATACATTCATCATTTTGTTGTTGTTGTTAATCAGTAATCAGTACAAATCGCAAAAATATGTTGTTTTTTTTTCCTTCTTGTTTTATATTTAATTATCGTAGCATTAATATACTATTAATGATCAAAAACTTGAAAAATACACGATTCCTAAAAAGAAACTCGAACCTCTCGACGGTTCATAAATAAAAATCGGGGCACAATTTGTTTGTTTCTTTTTGTTTGTCATATAAAATTAACAATTACAAGCTTAAATGTTAATACGCTTAAATATTAATTGTAAAGTTAGATTTAAAATAATAATATATAAAAAAAAATAATAAACATACATATAAGAAACACGAAAGAATTGACGGCAAACAAAAATTGGGCGTGAGTCCATAAAAGTTAACAAAATCAGTTTGTTTTTTTAGTGTTGGTTTTTTTTTTTTTTTTTTTTTTGAAATTGGCATAAATTCAGTTTTTTGTTTTGTTTTAATTTTTTTTGGATCGTTTAGCTAATAAATAAATTGCTAGATTGCATGGACATTAATAAATTAGGCGATCCGAAAAGGCGTTGCCGGGCGCAACTTTTGCCAAATACTTAAGTTACGAAATTAAAAGAAATAATAATATTAAGTATTATAATTTCATAATGTGCTGCACGCAAGGCATCATTCCAAAAACAATTCATGTGACTTTGCTTAACAATTGTTATTGATTTGCTTTTGAATAGTTTCGTTCTTGAAACTCTGCAATTGAGGCGCACATAGATGAAATATAACAAATGGATCGTTCGTTGATTTTAGTTGACATATAAGTAACAGGGGCACAGCTGGGTGTACCAAAAGGCTTTTAAGTGTTGTTTGTAGATCGTTTGCTGCGTTCTTTGTTTAGTTGATGCGTGGATTAATTGTTGTTGTTTGTGCGTTCAAAATTTTGTTGTTTGTTTTGGCTGTTTTGCAATGGAAGCTTTTCCTGTTGTTGTTGTTGTTGTTGTATACCACGTACATACAAGTACATATATATAGAATCTAAAATGTATGGTATATATATAAATAAATATATATTGCAAGGCACAATTCGTTTGCTGTGTGTGTATATATAGATATATACATATATATAGTTTATATAAAACATTGACTTAGTTATGAACGCGTTTCAATGGCAGTTTGACTTTTGTTTCAAGCATTTTGTTTTTGTTTTTGTTGTTTGTTTCATGTTAAATGTTGCACGCGCACCGTTTTGTAGAAGCTGCTTCATTTGTGTGGCTGGAGGGCTCGGGGATGTGGTTTGGGGAGGGGCTGGAGTTAATAAAAGGACAGTCAGTTGTTGAATGGCAAATTTCACTAAAGAAAACAATGGGCAACTGTTGCTGCGAATTATTTGCCCGCATAGATGGGATTCTTGAAGGTGGATGTGGCCTGTTTGTATATAGGATTCTCGCCCTGCAAAATAAATAATAATTTGTATATTGATAATTGTTTAAATGGGCTGCAATCATCTATTGGCTTACCGTGTCCCACTTGGCGTTCATGCGCTCCTTCTCGAAGCGCGCGAACTCGCGACGATCGTGTATGGTGGTGAGCAGCTTCCAGAGCAGCAATATGGCCAGGCCGATCAGGACAATGGCCGCAATGACGCCCAGGACAATGCCCAGCATGAAGACCTTGGGCGGGCATTCCTTCTCCTCCTGGGCATGCACAACCAGTTCGCCCACTTCGCTATATTTGAACGTAAATTTGCAATCGTCCTCATCGAAGAAGACGCATAGCTGCTCATCCTTGTGCTCATCGATTTTGACCTTCTCGACGCCAACGGGCGTGAATGTTGTACAGTTTTTGGCACAATCATCGCCATTCTTTAGCTCGCCCGTGTGATACATTTGACACTGGACGCAGTCCTTGAGCTCGTGACAACGGCCCGAGCATGTGGGGCATTTGTCACAGTATTTGCCCGAATAGCGGCCATCGTCCGTCGACTTGCATTTGCAGACGCCGCACTCGCAGGTGCCATGACCCGAACAGATCTCGCCGCCATTCGGCGGCATGCACGTGTCCTTCGACGTCTGGCAGTCGCAGCTGTTGCCCGTCCAGCCGGGTTTGCATACACAGCGATTGCACTCGCAGATGCCGTGATCGGGTCCCGAGCATAGCAAATTCTTTCTACGCTCACAGCTAAAGTTCTCGCATTCACAATATTTGCCGGAGATGATCTCCTCGGGATTGGTACGCTTATGGCACTCACAGGCGCCGCACACACAACTGCCGCGTCCATTGCATTCGGCAACGCTCGTATCGTTGCCGGGACGGCACATATTATCGTTGACATTGTTCAAGTGCACGTCCGACATGGAGCACTCGCATGTGTTGCCAAAATGCTGTTCATCGCATTCACAGATGCCGCACATGTACGTGCCGTGGTTGTGGCATTTCTGCGAGTGGATCTCGTAGCCAGTGGAGCCGGCATGCTCGCAGGGGCACGAGCACAGCATCTCCAGGTCAATAATCATGCTCTCATTGATGCCCACCGGATAGATTTGAATCACCTGGAATATGGATAAGGATGAGAATACGGTTTACCGTGATCTGAGTCAAAGATTAGTGCTCCGACTAGAAGATTCCCTGCACCTAGTGTAGACCTGCCGTTACAAGCTTTCAAATCTTCTGCAATCTGAACACCTTATGCTGCTTCTTCCTCCCCCAACCACACACTATTGAAAATGCAGTTTGCATTAACTTCGGTGCTTATAGTCCGATCTCTGTGAAACTTTCAGGGCTTTAGTATAACATACATAAGTGTGTATATACCAGAGCGCAAGGCTCTACCTTGGGAAGCATGTATTTTCCAATCTTAAGTTAAATGGAAGGGCCCCGAAGAAATTGAAATACTTTTCATCTGTGTATACTCTACGCGAGCCTACATACCAAGTTTGGTGTATCTGGCTCTTATAGTTCTCGAGTTATGCTTAAAAGTCGTGTCTTAAAATCGACATTTATCGATACTCTTAAAATCGATATTTATCGATATTCTTAAAATCGATATTTATCGATAATATGGAAATGGGAGGAGTTGTCGATAAACACAAGATAATCAATTTATATTTTTAATTTCAAGACTAGTTTTAAAGCTCGATGCGTTCGCCCAGATGGACGAACAGATGAACAGAAGGACTCATGCATTTCCAGGAATGTTTCCATTGTGAAAGCTGCACATGAATTTCACCCTCTTTTATCTCTCCCCAACTTAACACATTTGCTTATCTGAATTTCTTGAATCAAAACGTAATTTGAAGCGATTTACATACCTGATTCCAGTCACGTGGATTGGCCGGGCATTTGGTGACCGTTATTTGGGCGGTGAAGGTGACCTTGTCGCCGACCTTGAGGCCGCTGCACTTGTTCGTTTTAATCTGTGGTCCATTGGTCAGACAGCTGGACAAGTAAGTGATCTTAACATCGCCCATGGCATTGTCCTTCATCTCCACCGACGAAGAGATTTTCTGCAAGAATTGAAAATGATTTTCATTTGTATAAAGAATATATATGTATATTCAAGCACTTACGCTATATTCCTCGCGCACCAGATCGACCACATTGGACGAATCATTGGACAAAATGGCGCTGGATGAGCCCTCAATGTGTCCGGACAGCTTCTGATAGACGGAATACTGGTTCTGTGTGACGGCAAAGATAATGTTGATCGCATTCTGTTTGACCTTCTGGTTAATTTGCGATATGCTCGGATAATCCTGTATGATCGAATGCGTGTACATGCCCTGTCCATTCAAATGGCATTCGCCATCGTTGGGCGTTATAACACCGCCCAATTTACCATCGCCGGCATAATGGAAGCCCGCATCCGTCGAGAAGACAAGCAGGCGACGGGCCTGCTCCCGCCAGCCGACCTGTTGGCGACAGGCAATCGCCTGCATGATGGCATCGAAGCCGCCTTCGGGTGCATCCAAATTGCCAGAGACAGCAGCCTGTTTCACCTCGTTCTGTTCATTTTTGTGTGGGCGTGTGTGTATATAAAGTTGTGAATTAATATAAAAAATAATCGAATGCGATCGCTGTGGTGCATTTATTAGGCAGGCACACTCCTGCCAAAGCCATTCAGTCGTAAGCGAAGCGTGTTCCCAATTCCGATTTCGATCAAAACTTGAAAGCTTGTCGTTTATCGATAACAGAGCAGCTGATAATAATCGTTTACCTATCCATTAGTCTTTAGTTGGAAGCGAAGCCATTTTTTGATTTAGTTGAGATTTCTGCATTTCGTTTGTCGATAACTGTAGCTAATATTAGATCGATTTCTTTCTATCGTTTATTGATAAATGTAGCTGATTTTGGCTAGATTGCTTTCTATCGTTTATCGATAAATGTAGATCATTTTTGGCAAGATTCTCCTTTTCCTTTCCTACCAATTATCGATAACCTAAATATGTAAATCCCAATTCGGCGCTTGAAATACACTTTTCTATGTTTAGCGTAACATTCTTTATAATTTTATTATAGGCCACATTAAAGTTCTCTTAAAGGTCAGTTTTGAGCTTAATTTGATCGTTAATCGATAATCGATAGCTGCCTAAAATAAAAGTTTGACTTAAACGTCGATAATTCATGTTATGCTCGTTATTTAAAGTAAAAATCAAATGTAATTGATCGATAAACTATCGATTTGCAGAGACTTCTTGGCCCGATATATAACGTATTTAAAAAGATTTAACTCATGCCTCTTTTTTATTTCTATCGTTATTTTCGCTCTATGAACTTCCCTACTTGAAGTGGTTAAATCATTTGCAATTTATCGATAAATTATCGATGTGAAATAAGTCTCAAACTTCGACAATGAAGCTCATAGAATTTGTATATGCTGTTATTCTTTTAATTACTGAAAGTTAAAACTAGTTTTTATTGATATTCTGCTGTTATCGATAACTTATCGAATAACGAATAAAGCGACGGGTTTCAATGGCGCTTAAAATTGAAGGTGACATAATATGTACTTTCACTTTTGCTTTTCGATTGGAAACAACGCTCGAATACGCTATACGAACAGTTCTCAATCTTCCAGCGGACAAGTGTCTACCGATAAGATTGCCAACCATATTTAGTATATAGGCATATAGAAAAATGTAATCATATCGACAAGAGTGTGCCAGGGACAATGCAAGCAACAAAACAAAGCTTTGATAGAGGTTAACTAAAGCATTGTGGCATGCGGGCGACAGGGTTAAGCATATGAAACGGCGAACTACGATCTAATCGAATGTGCAAAGTTAAAGTTAGGGAGTTCCAAAACCAATGCAAGAAATGCCAATACCAAATGATATTTATATTAATATTATAATAATACAAAAACATATGTTAAACCAAATAATAAAAATGCAAACAAAACATAATAAATAAAACAATTGTAAAAGAAAAGTAGGCAAAAACAAATTCGTTGAGGGTTAGCAGCTAAACGAGATGTCAAAAAATTTGTTGCGACGGTTCTCTGATTGGATTAGATGGAACGGTTCTGCATCTGGTTCTTTATTTGTTTTGGGCAGTTGACAACTTACAGAGAATCTATATGTGTCCATGCTCAAGCCCATGATGTTACGATAGCCGTAGGGAGCATCGCATTTGGGGCATGGCTCCTCCAGGCTAAATTTTGTACGAATTTTGGTTTTCGATATTTATCAGATTTTTTTTTTTTTTTTTTTTTTTTTTTTTTTTTTAGTTTAAAGCAACAAGCAACCGATTTTTCACAATTTTCATACACATATATAGATCAGAAAAAAAAATATTTAAAAAGAGCGCAGGAAAAAGAGAGAGAGAGAGAAGAGAGAGAGGTGAGCATATATGTATATGAGAAAAACTCAAAAATACAAAGTATAAAAAAAAAGAATAAACTAAAATAAAAGTAAATAAATTAAAAATATTGCAAAGTCGAATTTCGTGTGTGGCCAGATCGTTGCAAATGCAGCAGCGTTGCCAGATTGCTTAGTGTGCAGTCTGGCAACCTTGATATGCTGTTCACTTTGCAGTGCTGCCACATTTCATTTTTACAACATAATTACATTTAATGCAGTCAAATGCCGTACGATATGAATAGATATATATGTTTACCGTTATACATTAATGTGCAATTCGAAAATCAGATAAGGCAAAAGACAAGCAACTATGAAAACTCACAAATGTGGCAACATTCAACGTGCGTGAACGATCTGGCAGCACGAATATACCGCACGTGTTAAGTTGGCTGCGCCTGAAAACAATAAGTTGCTTGACTTTTGCCTTTGCTGATTTTGGATCCAAACTTAAAACAAAATCACACACACACAGAAAAACACACACATATACACATAGAATAATACAGACAAAAGTTAAACAAATACATGAATACATAGTACGTACTATAGCTAAATATGTAAGAGATATGTATATAGATTTGACAAAAAGGCACATACAATACAATACGATACGATACGATAAGATACGATATATATATATATATAGAGAGAGAGATGCGAAAGATACGATAGTTAGGCGCCAAGGCAACAAGGGAAATGGGATAGCAGATGGTATTTTAGTTTGATCTTTTTTTAATGGGGCAAACACACAAAATGTAATGTAAAGCTAGACTTGTGATATGTGTAGAGTGCAACAAAAGATATATATATATGCATATATATATATATATATATATATATATATATAGATTAATTGGGGTCTTACAGAAAAGCTTTCGGTGTTATTGCTCAGTGGCATGTGATTGCGGTAACCATAGGGGGCCTTGCAGTTATCGCATGGATGCTCGAGTCTGTATAGATAAACATATAAACATATACATATATATATATATATAAATATATATCGATATGTATATATGTTATCGAACAGTTGTCGTAGGTTGATTGATGGTGATTTCGGTTGTTGTATTTGTTGTTGTTGTTGTAGTTGTTGTTGTAGTTTAATCATTAGATCATGATTATTTTGTGGCGTTAGTTTTGGTATTTTGTTTGATTCGCATAAAAGTAAAAATTAGGTAAAAGTTGGTTTGTTTTGAATTAGTCATTATAAAGACATAAATAGAGAAAGGAAGAGCATCAAGCTAAACTATAAAATATACATAAAATATGCGAGTGCTTAGTCGGCAGTGCCCGACTAGTAGATACCCTGAACCCAATAAACATTCTAACTTCCATCTAACAAAAATGTGCTTCTTCTTCCTTTAGCCCTACCCAAATGCGTTCTTTATTAACTTCGGTGTTTGTAGTCCAATCGTTGTGCAATTTTCAGGGCTTACCAAAGCTTTATATATTATACTACACTATACTATACTATATAGCTATATAGTATACTAGAACGATATATCAAGCTTGATATACTTATATATATGCATATACATATCATTTCTCTAGCTTAGACGCAGAATATATTTACATATATGAGAACATTATCGATCGGAGATGCTTTCTTCAGCCTGCTACATAAATTAGCACAAAATCAATATATCCTTTGCTTGGTTCAGGGCATAAACATATAAGAACGAACTGTTAATTTCGGCATGCCGAAGATGAAATACCCTTTGCAGACATGTTAACATGCGTAAAGGTTTTTCGTTTGGAAACATGGCAACTAAACGATATACTCGTCGAATATAGACAACTAATTAAAACTTTATTTAGCTGGCTCGAGATCCGGACAACTAATTTATGTTTAGGTTGTATTGTAAAAACAAAAAAGTTGTTCAAAAAGCAATGCAAATCTATAATAAGATGATAATGAAGATGCAAAGGAGAGCTCATTATTGCCATGTTTAATTCGGCAATTTTGAGTACCAAAGAGATTTTTCATAAGAGCACAGAGTTTATTTTTATAATATATGGATTATTATTCCTTTTTTTCCTATACTTGGTTTTAAGCGCTCATAAACTGAGAGACTTATTGTCAGACGGACTCGGAACAAGTGTAAATAGGTGAGATATGTTTATATACTATCTGCGGTCGGACAAGTCTCCAACAAAGCTGTTATAAGAACTTCTTCAAGGGCATACAAAAATTAATAATTAACATTATTCAATTTAAATTTCAGTAAAATTTGTGTAAGCCAAATGGTAAAAAGCGAATGTTTTTGTTCGAAATCTTGTTAGAAGTCATGAGAATGTAAATAATTCTAAAATTGAAAATGAATAATAACTAAATTTTGCTACTTTTCAAATGCTGCTTACCTAATACGTAAAATCAATAGACAAGGCTATTAATCATATACATAATACATATATAATATAAATTTCGACACTTAACGTTTACATTTTTGATTTCTACGAAATCGTGACTAATTTAACGAACGGATTCATCAAACGATAATCGTTTGTTCCACAGCAATTCGATGTGGTCATAGGAATACTTAAGATTCTTATCAAGTTGAATGGCTAATCGAAAGTCGAGAAGTTATTGAGGCATAACACTCACTTTTTGGGTATGGTGGACACGTAGGGCATCAGCACCTTGTCCACAAACGAGCCGAAGCCCAAGCGGAAGTTGGATGTGATGCGCTTCATTGTCTCGGAGAGTTTGTCGCCCAGGGCGGACAATTTCTCTTTGTCGTCCTCCATAGATTTGGACAAATCCATCAAGTAGTAGAGATCAACGGGATAGTCCTCGGCCTGTGAGTAGCTCACATCCAGATTGTGCACCTCATCTGCAAAATGAAACGGATGAATATATTTATCGATGCAACAGTTATCGATTACTTACTGATGCGCAGCTTGAGGCTAACACGTTGCGGCTTTATCTGGACAATTTCGCCAGCGGCAGCTGCACCGCCGACTGCTGCTGAGCCGGCGGCGCCGGAACTGGAACTGAAACCGGAGCTAGAGCCGGAACTGGAGCCGGAACTGGAGCTGGCGCCGTAGCTTGAACTGGAGCCGGAGGCACCATAAGAGCCAGACGAGGAGCTTTGGCCATGTGCACTGCTCTCGTAGGAACCACCCGACACGTATTGACCGCCCGCCCAAGCGGCACCGCCGCTGGCCAATGTCAGATCTTTGTTAATCAATATGCGCTCCGATGTGTCCGGATTCCAAATGAATTGCTCCGGACATACTTCCGCCTTGGGCGTGTGCAAAAAACAACGCGGCCGATCCCCATAATCGGGCTTCATGCACCAGCCACAATTCTGTGTCTGTATGCACTCATGGCAGGTCACCTTATTCACGCACGGATTCTGCTCCAGTTTGGCCGGCGACTGTTGTGATCCTTGGCTGGCGAGCGTCTGTGCTCCCGCCGATTGTTGTTGGCCCAGTGCCGCTGGCCAATGTGTCGCTATGCTGGCCAGGATGCACAGCAGTGCCACATGCAACAGCTGCTGCTGCTGCATCATTGCTCTACGGGTCTTGCGGTGTGCGGGTGCAGGTGCGGGTGCGGGTGCGGCGGGTGTTGATGTGAATGCTGTTGTCTCTGATCTCATCGTCGCTTTACAAGCGCGCACTCTCTCTCTCTCTCTATTGCTCTGTCTTACTGTTTCGCTCTCTTTCTATATGTGCTGTGGCTCTTTCGCTCTAATTGTTGTTGGGGGTGCGAAAGTTTCAGGTGCAGCGGCTGCAATAAATCAAATTAACAATTAATTAAAAATTCAATAATACGACTTGTTTTAATACTCTCACAAAGCGCATAATGAGGTATATGGGTTTTCATTTCAACATTACACAAAAAATGCTTCCAATTTTTAGCCACGCCTTGATAATAGCTCACAGTTTGAAAGCCACTGCATTTACAGTCTCAGAGTCACCGACTTATTAATCAAGTCCTGTTTTTACACTAGGTGTAGGGCATTGCGCTGTCGGTCACACCCGTCTCTATTTAGTTACTTGTTTTTTATTTATTTCAACTAGTTCACGAACATTTTAATACGCGTTTTTTAGTATAATAACATTTTTTATGTTCAATATATTTTTCAGCTATCTTTTTACCAAATTTCTCGCCTACAACATTGTTTTTTTTTTTTTGACATATTTATGAATTATTTTTATCCGTTTTTTTCGCGCTTTATGGGATTCATTGGCCGAAAATAAAAACTATTTGCAAGACACCAAAAGCTTTAATACCCTTTCATATTGCAGTTGGTTCAAAGGGGCAAGAACATTTTACGTCTTTTCAGAGTATTGATAAACAATTGGGCGTAAGAGGGCGTGGCAAGGAGTCAGCCAACTTACAAAAAAAAGTTAAATTATTCAAATTTGGTGAGTCAAGCTTTGGGGGCGTGGCAAGCTAATGATCTTTCAAGGAAATCATCAGTAATAAAAAAATGAATGAAAAATGTCAAAGACCAATAAGATTTTAGATACCAAGCTCTAGACGGTACCAACTAAACCATCTTATTGGACTTTGAAAACATCTAAACCTCAGATTCTAGCTCTAGACAATACTAGAATACTTCAAGTCTAAACCATAATATATTTTACTATTAAAAACATGGATGTGTAGTGAAACCGATTAATTTTGCCCGATTTTTACAATAACCCAACATACCTGCGATGCTTATTGGATTTGGCATTCTTATATGAAAACCAGTTGCAAAAGCTCTAACCTTGAGTTGCAAATGAAGGCGTATTATTTGTTGAGAATAGTATTTATATTAATTTTTAGACAAAAGTTGTCATTGTGTTAAACAAAAACTAAACATATTTATTAATTTACAACTGAATACACACATTACACATACATATGTATGTAAATAGGTGTGTGAATATGTTCGTCCAGCTTTCGTAAGGGTATAACAACAAACATCTGCTCAGGTTTGCCGTTACTTTGCCCTGCCCCGTTTTGCCTCATGCCTAAATTTATTTCTCTCGCAAGGCTGTTGTTGTTGTTGCTGTTCAGCTATACAATCAGCGTCGTTTCGTACGAAACGAACGAATCGAAAATCAAATTGGATATGACTCATCCTCTCAGCTTTTGGCTGCTGTCGGATGAGTGTAACAAAACAAACAACAACAAAAAAGAACGCACACATACACACGCACAGAAAAACACATGCTTGCTCTCATATAAGTTTAATGAATAAGGGCCAAAGGCATTGAGTAAAAAGAATCAATGGGCCAAAGGCAAAAGGCGTCTCACTTTGATGATGAGTGATAAAATGTCAATTATTGCACGGAGCGAGAGAGTGAGAGAGCGCAAACAAAAGGTAACGGCGGTTTAGCGAGTGCTTGCACTGTTAATGGGTATTCTTATGCTCGGCAAAACGTATTTCAAACATAAACAAAGCGCCGCGGCCAGGACAAAGACGCCCCTTTTTATTGCAAGCTCCCCCTATGGTAAATATGCTTAACTTTGTGCTATGTATGTTTTGTAAATGATTTTTTTTATTCACCACGGCTTGAGTCATGCAGCGACTGCGCTGACGTCTTCCGGGCACGAATGAATAATCAATCGCCTTGCAAACTTGACACTGGAGACTTGACAGTTGTGTGTGTTTTGTGCAGTTGGATGTTTTTCATGCCGTTAATTGAAAAAAAAATAGGGTGGCCATTTGTCGAGTTATGCAGATGGTTTTGTATCTAAATATAAACAACTGGAAGGTGTGGGGGGGGAGATGCAGTAATTTGCATGGGTAGAGAGCAAAGAACCGAATTTGGGCGCCCACAACATAAGTCAGCATACACACACACACACACACACGCATGCATGCATACGTACACGGATGATATGTACGTATTGGTTTTGGCCTCGTACGCTCGCCCACCACAAGCATCAGGCGGGCGGGCAGGCAGCCGGGCAGCGGCAACATCTGCGCTACATAATGTGGGCGTACAAGTTCCTCACACACCAGCCCATAAGCAGAGATAAACACAGCTACGCAAACATGCATGCACACACAAGCCCACACACACACATACACATACATACATATATATGCAGGGCAACAACAGAGCGATCCAATTGGATCTGCAACTCCTTGTGAGCAATAGTAAACACGGCGATAGGGGGCGCTGCTGCGTGCTGGTTAATGTAATCAGTTTGACGTTTGATCGTCAACTTTCCAAGTGTTGCCACCCCAATCAAAGAATTTATGCCGTGCTTTGTTCTTAAGCTCCAGCAGCAGTCGAAGTGGAGGATATTCATTGGCACTCAGCAAATAACGCGCACACACGCACACACAAATTCAATATAAGCGCAAGCATATTTATTCTTGTATGCCTGTGTGTGTGTGTGTGTGCGCGTTGGCCGCGTAGTCATCGTCATCGTCAATGAAATCATCAACACGAAGACTTCCCTTTGACCAAGAATGCAGTCAAAATTTCAACAGTTTCTTACGTAACATAACTTCATTCAGATTATTTCACGCACACTCTAACACGTTTTGCCATTTATTTTCAACGTTTTATGCATTTTCAATTAGTAATTTTACAAAATAGTTCCATCAGGGCGCGTTGCTGTGGTTTTATTTTGATTTCACGCACACACTTGTGGAGTTGCCCACTCATGCACACACATGTATGCACACAAAGCGCAAGCACATACACAATTACAGCACAATTGCAATCAGAGTTTACTTTTATGCACTTTCTGCATACCGAAAATTGTTGCTTAACAAAAGCAACAAATAATTTAACAATAAAATGAATAATAAAAAAAAATAGTTGGCAAAAATATTTGTGATAATTACTTTTGGCGACGACTCCGCACTGCCACTCGATTATCAAACAACTGAAGCCGTGTGACCAGACTTAAATAACATTAAAATGTGCAAGAAGTGTGACCAGGTTGCGACTTACTCGTACTATGCAAGCAACTTGTTATCGCATTCACGACTTATCGATATTATTCGCAAAAGTGCTTCCACTAACACATTTGTTAACGATCGAAGGTACATCAATAAAAATTAAATTAGCAGGCTTTGACTTTATACTTTTTATAAAAACTTTCAGCTATTTAAATGGCAAATACAACAAGCACCGATTACAAACTTGACAATTGCCACCGAGCTGATGCTAGTATTTCATTGCACAGTGGAAAGGCGCTATAAGAGTGACCACAGCAACGAATGCATAATGCCAAATACTAGAAAAATCATCAAGCGAAATAAACCAAAAAGAACAACAATAAAAACGCGTCGAGGTGAATGTAAATAAAAGACTGTCCAAAAATTTCGTTTATCTGACAAAAAAAAAAAGCATAAAAACAAAGCAAGTGAAGTCATCAATAGCCAACACCAAGCTAAAATAAAACGAAACGCAACGCGCACAAAGAAAGCAGCAACAGCATCAACAACAAAAACAACTTTGCTTCGTTTCGTTTCGTTTTTTTTGTATTTTTTTTATTTTTGATTTGCAAAAACTGCCGTCAACAAAAGGGGGCGACGCCCGCGTCGCAGCATGGAGGACTTCGATATTGATCTGGATCTAAATTTCGTGCAGCTGAGCCGGCAACAGTTGCTGCAGCGCTATACGAACGCCGTGCGCCAGCTGCGCCGTGTGGCCGACGTCAATTACGGCGTGCGGCCGCTGAGCTTCGATAACTATGTGATCTTTCAGTATTTCCAGCAGCGCAGCCCCACCCCGCTCTACAATGCGTCCAGCACGCCGCTGATGGCCTATCTGAAGCTGGAGGTGCTGCATCATTTGCTCGATCGCCGGCGCAAAATCCTGTGCTGGCTCTTCTATTTGACGCTGATGTCGCTGTGCGTTGTCGCCTATCGCTACGAGACGACAAATGGGGCGAATAACGGACGCATGGTGCAGTCCCTGGTGTATCCGGGCATGCGAATGTGGCGCCGGATGACCATGCCGCTAATACAGCGCTTTCCACGGCTCACCGAACTGTACGACGAGTCCTGTTTGATGGGCAATCCGTTCTTTCAAGTCGAGGACCTCAGCTGCGGCCCCTGTGCGGATGTGGAGAACGTCTGGCTGGAGAGCGATGAGTGCGCCCAGCTGTATGTCGATGCTGGTCACAATGTAACCACACTCAGTCAACAACAACGGCAGCAGCAGCAGGAGCCGGCGACCCTGGCTGGTTATAAGCAGCTGGCGCTGTTGCAGCATTGCCGGAAGCCCACGGAGCATATGCCCTATACGTTCCGGAGCAATCAGCATGGCTTTGATTTGGCTGACTTTTACAAGATCTATGCGAACAACCTGAAGATATTCCAGCGCGACGCATACCGTGTACACTCGACCAATCAGGGTGTCCACAATCTGGAGGATCTCTTTGGCCAGTTCAATAGCAGCAGTGCAGCCGTTGATGATGTTCTCGGTGCTTCCACAACATGGTCAACGCATGCGCACAATCTGTGGCGCTGCAATCGCATGTTGCCCGCCCGTTTATTGCGACCCATATTTGCACGACCACTGCGCTTGCCCAGCATGGGCGTGGCCCTGGAACGTTATGTGGCCATCGATACGGCACAGGCGCCGGCATATACGCTACCCGAAACCGAATGCCCCAATGTCTATGTGCACCAGGCGGTCGGCACACGCTTCATCATACTGCGTCCGACCAGCGAATGTCGCCAGCGCTGTCGCACGCTCTCCATGCGCCTCACCCAGTCCTTTGTGCGTAAGTACGGGTGGCTTTCTAAATGGCCAACAAGTTTGATTTCACCATTTTCTGTACGTCTTTTGCAGTTACTTACAATTGGCTGTACTGGAAACCGATTTCGGCGCCCGATCCCATATCGGAGAGCATGTCCATTAGCCTCATCGGCTCCTACTGTTAGGCTGGAAGAGTCCGTTCAATTGCCACAAACCCGCCCTCCCATCACCACCATCATCATCATCATCATCGTCACCCTTCACAATTCTCAGTCAACATATTTGTTTGTTAAATGCCATGCCAAATTTTTTCTAACAAATTTTTGTCGCTCAATTTGGAAAGAAAAGAAAAAGAAGAATATTTGTAGAAACGAAAGCTGTGCGCGCACCCATTTGAAATGGGGTCAGCTCTATTAGCCATAAGTTCCATGTCCTATTTTATTATTCCTGTCCCAATATACTATATACATAGCTGATAAGTTGAGCATAGCGAGTGCCCCGAAAATTGTTCCCAACATTTTGTTGGCCACATTCTGTGTTCTAATCTGGGGAAAAGTTTAAATCATTTTTCGTCAACAATTGCATTTATATTCAGCTCTAAGTTTGCACTTTTTATTTTAAATCATTAAATATATATATATATATATATATATCTGACATATGAAGTATATATATATATATATATATATATATACATAGGATGCCAGCATAGAAATTGTCAATATGCTTTTTTGAGTTCCCGTTCGATTTGTTCAATGCAAATGTTTGCCAAATTAACAATGAATTAATAAATTCTGCAGCTATATATAAATAAATGTATATATGCATGCATTCACGTATACATATATGTATATATATATATAACTCCTATATATAACAATTTCAAACGGAAAATCCGAAAGAAAACTTTAATTTTTCAGTTACACATAAACGATCTATTCGATTGGCTTTCGCATGATTCTTCCTATATAATATGGCAGCTCGATTTTCAAGTTTTTGTAAAACTCATTTTATAGCTGGAGATGTACTATGATGATAAATATCTTCAAGATTATAAAGAAATATATTTCACGGCTCTACAAATCGCAAGAATCGATATTTCCCAAATTGCGCAGTTTGAAATGCACTAGACTCCACAGTTTTAGAGCCACAATCAAGGAAAATATTCTCCCAACTGCTTTTAGATTCAGATCGGTGAACTATATCAAAAAAAAAATATATATATATATATTTACTGCCTGATAGCTTTAATTACGGAGAGAGAGAGAGAGAGAGGTATATTGCATAGAAAGAGAGAGAAAGACAGGCATGGCTATTGAGAATATATACTATATAGTTTATGGATATTTCTCTATCCGACTGCTGTTTATAAATATAGTTTTATCTACCCCTTTTTGTTAGCAAAGGGTTTACATTTACATGAAGTTGAAACGTTTACGAATATGAAGGCAAAGCAGAAACAAATCAAAAGCTTACCGCGCAGTGAGAGCGAGCGAGAGAGAGAGAGAGAGAGGGGGGAGAGCCCGTAGATAAACGTTAGCAGCTGTTACCCGTCCTTGCCCGAGCCAATTAGTTTTTCATTATTTCACATTTTAGCACACTTCAGAATTGCCGCAATCAGTACACCTTATATTATATTTGAAATTAACTTTTTAGACGTTTTCCGCCCATTTTCCAAACTTGAAAGTGGTTTAGCATAAATCTCGAAATTAAATATTTTGAAGCCTAAGACAAGCATTTAGTATTTGGCCTTATTTTCCATCCACGGCGGTGGAATGGAAACAAATGTGTTTTATAATGTATTTAGACAAAGAACTGAGTTTAAAGCCTTTTCAATAATGAAACGAAGTTTGAAGTTACTGTTTTACACCCATTTTCCACAACTTGAGGTGGATCAGTCAGTCAATCGGTCAATCAGAACAGTTTCAATCCACTTGGTTTTTGGATGCACTTCACGAATCTCCGGCCTTGGTCAGTGCATCGAAGTAGGAGCCCATCATCAGATCGGCGGGCGCAATGCCAAACGTTTGGCTCAGCTGCTCGGCAATGGCCTGGCCCTGTTCGGGCGTCTGTTCGGGCCGCAGACATACCTCAAACTCCATGAAATGCCCCAAATCCTGCACCTCATCCATGTGAATGCGCGTCTGCTCGTAAAGGAAGAGCAGCCGTCGTTTGGCCAGCACGCCCAGTGCACCGTTCGATTGGCGCAAAATCTTCTCCAGCACCGCGGGCTCGTCCACCTCGATTTTGTTGTATTTGGAGAGCTTGGGCCCGGCCACATCGGGTCTGTCGTAGTAGACAAGCTGGGAGCGTGCCGGCGCCTCCAAGTAACGCAGCTTCAGCCGGCCGCCCTTTGGTGAATTGAAGAAGACATCGCGCTGCACAATTAAATCGCCAGCGGCATCGGTTAGCTGCCGGGCAATGCCCAGGCGACGTTCAAACTCCACTGCGCCGCCGGGTATGCGCGCCTTGATCTCCACGTTGCGCTGATCGGGTGTCACAGCTGTGTCGCACATGTTGCTTCCGTTGGTTGCTTTGATTTTGACTTGTCTGATTTGTTGTAAGAAATGCCGTAATTGCATATATTTACACATAGAACCCCGTTTTACCGGCCTCTTTGCGCTTTTCGATCAGCGTACACGCGCGCTTTTGCTATCGTTATCGATAGTTGACACGAGTCTCATTTGGTGTGGCAGCACTTTGCTAACTTTCGCAGTTGATGTGTACACACTGTGCGCGGCTTGGCGCCAAAATGCGCTCTTTTGAAAGCAGATAGTGTAATTGTTTTAATCTGTGCCATGAGCTTGTTTAAACTTTTACGTTTATGTATATATAACTTATATGTTTATTTTATTATTATTTATTTATTCGTTGATTTATGCACAATTAAAGTGTACAAAAAATACCCTGTGCCTTGCTCCGAATCGTGGGAAAATATGCATATACGCTAATACACGCACGCTTAAAGCAGTGGCAGCTCGGCTGTTGCTTTTCCCAAGAATAGTTAGAATACCCTGTACATACTGCGTACTGTGCGTATGATAGGCCAGACAGATTGAAGACGATAAGCATCGTTTTTTAACATCGGGTTCGGGTGAATCTTTTGGGTGCTAGATATATCAAATTTGGTATGTAGATTCTCATATATATCACTATTAGAATAAAACCGACCTAAACTGAAAATATTCTTTATTTTGTATTGAAAATTTTAATAAAGATCAGACTTGGCACACCCCATTAATACACAGAGGAGAAGCAGTTTGTGTGTGTGTGTGTTTAAATCGAAGTTTTTATAACTGCTCTGCTCTGGTTACAGGGTATCTGCTAGTGAGACGCTCTCTACCTAAGCAGGCTTACGTGCATGAATGGACACAGGGTATCTATTACAATCTTTAATGATATATACTTATATATGTATATTTATACATACATATGTAAACGTGCATATACATATATGTATGTACTCAAGCTAAATATAAATGTACATACATACGTACACATACATATTTCTAATCACTCAACAAAATAGCAAATGTGCACTTACATATACATGTACATACATATATATTCATGCACATATATTACGTATGTATGAACATATACATACATACATATATGAGCACCCGAAAACGTGTTCGTTTATATGTATGTTTGTATGTACATACATACATACACATATGCAAATACTTAGATGCAAAAGCAACAAACAGCAAACCCAAAAAAACATATGTATGTAAATAAAAAAAATCTACAACAACAACAGCAAGAAAACACAATGTGTAGACAACACACACAAGTTGCATAGTCTCCTGGCCGGGCCCCGCTTCGTAGCGCGCAATGGCACACGATAGGTAAGCAAGCGGCAGGCAGCGGCAGCGGCAGAGGGAAAGCGATAGGCAGAGCAGAAGGCGTCAGCGGTGGCAGCGGCGGCAGCTATGATGACGATGCCGCGCGCGCAACGACTTTGGCAGCTCAATACACACACACACACACACACACACAGAGCGACCGAGGGCGGCGTTCGTGTGCCCTGGGCGTGTCACAGTGTCAGCGGGCGAACGCGTTGGCGGGCGCAAGCGGGTGTATTGCCATCTACTTCCCATTTTGAAAGCTTTTGCGCTCGTTTCGCTGGCGGGGACGTCGGCTTTGATGTTCGGCTCAGAGCCGAATAACTTTCGTTGCTGTTGTTCTTGTTGTTGCTGCTTTTGCTTATTACCCTGCATGTTCGAAATGGCAATAGCAAATTTACTTTTAATTTGCCACCACCTATGCCCAACACCATCCCACCCCCTCCACCGAAAAACCGACGACACCTCCATTTTGTTTTCTGCACTCTTCGGGTTCGCTCCACTGTAGCACTGGAGCGGCGCCCTCTGGCGGCTAGCAGAAAACCCGCTTTCCCCCACCCACAACAAAAACAAAAAAGAACCAACTGTCAGGTGCAGGGTGGCAACCATAATAGTTGTTGTTTATGATAGGTTGGCAACACTATAAATCGATATTGAAAATAATTACAAGCTTTTGCTGCAATTTTTGTATTTTTAATAGCTAATAAATTGCACATAATCACTTATCGATTTGATTTAGAGCAGAGCATTTAGGCAATTATAATGCAATTTAAGGGATTTAATTAAAGAATAATGGTAGTAAAGGATATAAATTTTTGCAAATGTATGTATGTAAAAGGCAAAAGTCATGTCCTTGCTCGATTGCTCCGATCGAAACGGAGTCTACCTCCAAATGGCCAGCCCAAACGTTTTCCACTCAACCGCCCACCCATATCTCGCAGATTATGTACATATTTACAGACATATGCAAATACATGTGTGTATGTATGTATACATGTGTATGCACAGATCAAGTACATACATACATATGTATTTAACTTCTTGAGTGCCTTCATCCACTTGTGAATATTGCGACAGCTCGGTGCTAGGTACAGGCCATCTCCAAATTACATTGTTTTCTTCTAAAAAAAAAACTAAAACTGTAGATAATATATAAATACACATGTTTGTATGTAAATATGTACATGCATACACATACATATGCATATGTATATGTGTATGTTTAGCGATTACTAAACGTTTTCTGTCCGATCGTCAAGAACAGCTCGAAGTACAACGGGATTCCCGTCCCATCGCTTGTTTATAAAATGCAACTTTCTGACTAAATCGTTAGAAAGAAAAGACTTTAAATCTGAGCTCAACCACAAATACATACATATATATATATACTTACATGTACAAATAAATATGTACATATCTATTTACGTGGGCAAACGCTGAGATTTTCCAATGTATTATTGTTTACAGTTTGGCTTAGAATATATCGATATCCGATATATTAAAATGCTATTTACATAGCGACTTTGCTGCCGAATAGCAACAAACATGCATACATATGTATATATGTACATACATACATGGCGTATCATTTGTATGTACATACATATGTATGTATTTATTTGCTCCATGATCATTGCAGTGGATATTTGATACTCTGACAACGGCAAACGCCGTGCACGCCGGGAATCAAACCAATTCCTCAGTAGGCCACATTAACAGATAATCTGCCGCTAAGCTGGCGATACACAGATATGTATGTATGTATGTACATATGTACATACCAACCTCCCTCCTCCCCACCATGCCATACCTCGCATTTTGGCAGCATTCCTCTTGCTCATTCTTCTTCTTTCAACGAACATTCAATTTTCTTGTGTGTATCTAAAGAATTATTAACTATGTTCGTAGAAATAGATACATCTACACATACATATATACACACATATTCATACATATGTATGTGTGTTTGCTTGTATTGAAGCTTTTTCGAGCGAGTGAACGGATATCAAACAAAAAAAAAACAAAAAAAAACCCGTATCCGACCAACCGGCATACATACATATTTATGTATATACACGCTCAAATGCGTGTGCATGTGTGTGTGTGTGTGTGCAAGTACACAAACACAGACACTCACACAAAACAGATACGAAAATTTAATGCAGTTTTCTCGATTTTCTATGTGGAATTCTCCGTTGTCGCTGCCGCAGTCAGCGTCTGCGCCGGCCGACAGACCGACAGACAAACAGCGACGACGACCTTCGCTGCATCGCGTACTTTTGTTGTTTCTCTTCTTCTTCTCCTTTTTCTTCTTCTGCATTTGTGTTTTTGTTGTTGGTGGTGTTGCCGCTGCCGCTGTCGCTGCTTTTGATTGTTGCTGTTGTGGCCCTCAGTTTGGTAGCCGCTGCGCTGCCGATGGCACAAAATGTATTGGCCATATACATACATACACACATACATATATTTGGACGTGTGTGTGTGTGCTGGTACCTTTTTGTATGTATCTGTTATGTGGCTGTAAATGCTCCCCTCTAGTACTCCCGCTCCCGCATTCTAGCGCACTCTCTCTCTCTTTTATGAGCTCTCTCGCTAGCTGTACATATATGCATGCATGCATGCATATACATATATTTTTGTGCTTGTATGTGTGTAACCAGCTGCGACTTTAAGTTTTTGTTGTTGCTGCTGCTGCTGCGAATTCGCTCCCAGCTGTGAATGTGCCTGTGTGTGTGTGCGAGTGCGAGCGTGAGTGTGAGAGTTTGGTATATTTGAGAGATACTTTGACCTTTTTTCCCATCAAGAAGACTTGAGCTGTTGTTGTTGCTGCTGCTGCCGCTGCCGCTGCTGGCGTTGCCACCGCAGCCGCAGAGAGATCATTGCAGATTATACAGGGCACGTAATTTAGTATATACATAAGTGTTTATCTAAGTACATAATATCTATATGTCTGTATGTACATGCATGTATGTGTGCGCGTAAGCGTGTGAGTAATTTATGAATTTTCGTTTTATTTCGGTTTTAATATTTGTTGTTGTTGTTGTATTTTGAACAGCTCAGCTGCGTCGCTGCCGCTGCGGCTGCCCATTTATGACTTCATTTGCCGCTTTGTCTTTTAATTTTCCCAAAATTATTTATGTACATACATACATATGTATGTATATACTTATTTTTTGCGCTCTCTCGCCGCATGCTTCTATGTATTTATAAGATACATTTCTTGCGGTCGCTGGCGCGGGCTGCACTGCGAACGCTTGCAAAGGTGTGCTGATAAGTGGTGGGTGTTGTGGGTCGGTGGGTCGGTGGGTGGGTGGTTGGGTGGTTGTTGTTTGCTCTTTGCTAGATGGGGGCCTTGCCAACAAGTGGCAAGTGGCGAGGCATACACATTTTTCTGACAGTCCTGGAGCGCAACCCTGTCAAAGCCTTCCGGTTCAACGGACTGTTCGTTTTTTTCTTCTGTTTCCTTTTTGTTTTTGTTTTTGCTTTTTTTTTTTGTTTATTGGCATATAACCAAAAATAGTGGCAACGCTCGTGTTCGCTTTTGCTATTTCGTTTATGTTTATGTTACTTTATTCTTCGTTTTCTTGTTGGATTTTCATTGTTGCAATTTGCTTGGGAGCTGCCTTTGCTTTCGCAGTGGAAAATAAATAATTTATAAAATGCACACACATACACACATATATAGTATGTGTATGTGTATGTGTGGGATTGAAATATACATGCATATATGTGTGAGAGAGAGTGTGTCTGTGTGTGTGTGTGTGTAGCTATTCCACTCACAATACGTATATGTATGTACATATGTATGCACACATGTACATACATATGTATATGTGCTCGACGTCCTTATGTCACATATTTCATATTTATTTATGTACATACAAACATACATATACATACATGCATACGCATATAAGCAAGAGCTAGCAGCTCAGCTCATTTATATGCATGTATGTATGTATGTATGTATGTATGTAGATATATGCACGTATGCATATAAAAAGCTTATATACAGACATGGTAGCTCTCTTTCTCTCTCTCTCTCTCTCTCTCTCTCTCTCTCTTTCCTTCTCTCTGCACGTGTGTGTGTGCAACGCGACATGAAGAAAAGCGCAAAGCGCAGCGTAAGTAGAAAATTCATATGAAAAACCAATTTTCTTTTTATGACTTGATTTCTACTATATGTCCAGAGTTTAATACAACTGTGGGAACCAAGATGAAAATATTTTGTCAGATAAGTTGGCAACGCGGCATGAAGAAACCCAAAGCAAAAGGGGGAAGAGGGAGCGTAAGCGAGAGATAAAGAGGGCGACAAACGCTCAATAGGGAAAATTAAAAACTAACTAACTTATTGAAATTTGCTAAAAATGATAGACTTTTTTATATACATATGTATCTCTATATATAAAACTGTTTGTCCTGACGGACGGACTGATTGGTGCACGCTAAGGCGGGGTTTCGGCAAATTTCACCTGCATGTGTGGAAAAATCGCGAAAAACGTTTTTGTATGAAACTTTGTTGTTTACCATCCGATCGGCCTCAAACTCATTTTCAAAGATCTTTGTTCAAATTCATTTGAGTGGTGTTTCACACTTTTTGGAAAATCCATCCCTACTTGGTGGAAATGGGGGTCAAAGCTCAAATTCATTTCCAAGGATCTATATGAACCATCATTTGAGACGTGTTTCACACTTTCTCGCAGACACCAAGCTTCCTCGGTGGAAAGTGCGATTCAAGTTTTATCAGATTTGCTTCAAACTTATTCTCAAAGCTCTACGATTTGGGAATTTTCACCCGCAACAGTGGTAAATTGGCGGAAAACGGTTGTATGAAAGTTTTTTGTTTACCGTCCGGTCGGTTTGCATACTACTATTTATTTAAGCAGATTCAAACATTTATCAATATAACCATAAATATCTATAGGGAATTGCAGTTTTCTAGCCTGCGAGTGACCACTGTATTAAAACAGAACTATGAAAATCAAGTTAAAACAAGATTAAAAATTGTTCGTTACCAAGCTTCGCATTAAGGGTTATAATAATGAACATACATGCCGTCCTCCATGGTCACTTTAGTCGGCATTTCTTCAAAAATCTTCCATTGCTTCAAAAATCTTCCAATCAAAATTATACTTAAATCGTTTTCAAAACTTTTATCTTTATCTTATCTTATCGGTTAGCCAGCAAATGGATATCAAAGAGCGACCCTTTCGCAGAAATATGCCTAGGGAATTTACAGTTTAGGTAGGCCGCAATCGAGGGATAAATGCAACTCAGGTAAAACGCGATGCGCTGGAAGCTTTACAGGGTTGGTTCCATAAATCTTCATTTAATCAGGTAGCCGACACCCTGACAACTGTGTACAGGCAGATAAATACGTTTATAAATCCAAAAGACACACAATTCTGAAATTTTCAATCAAACTCTGCTTCGACTGTACCGCACCCGACTGCAGAGATATATGTACATATATCATTTGGTTGATCGGGTTGAGAACTTAAGCCTCACAAATAATATATGGCCTTTATCAGGGAGAGAAACTATTAAGCTATGCATATTCATTTTTTTCTGATATTACCTCCCATATCATAATACTGACAAATATCGATACAAGGTTCCTTTAAGCAAAACTCGAAAATTGTAGAAGCTAAACATATCATATTTGGTAGATAGGGTAGTTTATCGTGTAGTATATACAGATGCCAAATATTTCACATAAGGCTTTACCACAAAAGAAGGCGGGTTTTTGATTTAACTAGCTCTAAAAACCTAAATAGCCTCTATATGTGTATATATATTATATTTTAAGTTTCAACAAACTAAATGCTCTGAAATCGACCTGATCAACAATATATACGGCTACTATATCGGATCAGAGATGCCTTTCTGCTAGGTAAGGACATTTTCAGCGAATACAGGCTGAAGTTATCGGAAAGTTATCGGTTTGCCTTACAAGAATTGCTAAGTCTAGAAGATAATCACAATCAATTGAAAATATGAAGGAATGCTAGATCTTAAACGTAGATCCTTTTAAGGCATGTGTAGATCAGGTTTCTTCCATAGCATCGATAAGTCACTTAGGAAATCGATAATTATCGATAGGAATTCCCTGCTTTTGAGCATATCCCGCAGGTTCCGTAGGACTTTGAACCCCAATATTTTCAAAAACGCATTTTATAAGTTTATCCTTGGGCTTTCGCTTTAAACATTACAACTATTTGACAATGCTCGGACTATGAACACCGAAAATAAGCATCGAAACATGAAATTGGGTAAGTAAGGATATTATTTTAATAATATTTTTAGTTTTTAATTATGAAAACTCTCCATAAGCAATTCTATGCACAACTGTACAACTGTACTTGAGAATTGAAGAAAGCTTAGAAATGCGTTATTTTAACTTGACCTCCGTGCACGTGGGTTCAGTATATGAGTATATAACACCCCCCGCCCAACCGCACGCACACATAATTTTTGTTTCTATGCAGATCCTTTTAAGGGCCATACCTTTTCACAGCACACCTGCGATCAACCCCTCGTCCGGCCCCCAAGGGTCATAAAAATGAATGCTAGCGGTAATAAAAAACTTTCGCCTGACCCACCACCATCAAATTTGACACCACCTCCCCTAACCCTCCTTCCACTTTCTACTACTCAACACTAGATTGAAGAGTTTCTTTGACGAATTAAACGAAATGTTTTTCAACACTGCTTATTAGGTCATCTAAAATGTTATCAAGTGATATCTATGAGAGACTTGGGCATATATATGAGAGATCGCACCTTACGTAGCTGATTGCCATTTCAGGCATCTGAGTTCATATCTGAAATATGCATGTAAATTCATAATTGATGAATCACGCCAAGCAACAACAATAATAATGACAACAACAACAATAACAACGTGTGTCGTATCAACAAAACAAATTTACATACACACGCGCACACACACATGCACACTCGTAGATATGAATATGTGAGTATATGACCTAAACAGAGTGCAAAAAAGGTAAGTAAAAAGAAGAACAAGAAAGAACGTTTGTCTTCGACACGCCGATGGCTAAATACCCTCGCGGTCTGCAAGGCTAACAAGGATTATCGTACAGAAGCTGTTAATTATAAGCAGTAGAAAGAGACAGACAGTTATGTGCATATATCCGCTATATGTATGTATATCGATCAAGAATATACATATGTATATGTACATGCATCCATACTTTATGCGCTCGAAGATGTCTTCTTTTACATGTAACAAAATTACATATGTATGTATATCCTTTGCAAGAGTATACAAAATACTACAAATACAACAAAAAACAAAAACAGTGTTGCCACTCAGTTACATATATTAACATAAGCAGCGAAAACTGAGTTGGATCAATGGCGACATGATCTGGCGCAAAGGCTGGCAGCTCTGCGCAGCCACTTGATCGCCATCTTGTTTAAGGCTATGCCAGCAACGGCGGCGGCAGCAGCAGCAGCAGGAACAACAACAACAACAACATTCAACATGGCGGCCAATAGGCTGCGCTTGTTCTGTTAAGCAAACTGTACTTTTTAATGTATGTACATACATACATATGTATGTAGATGTACATATATATGTACATATATATAATGTGCCTTCTTTTCCATCTAACTCATGCCTTTTGCAAGAAGGGACACCCTTTGCAAACAACACACCCCCCCGCCCCCCCCACACCCCTCTACAACTCCCACACACACCACACAAATTCCAGCAACTCAGTCGCGCTCTCGCTCGCTCCGTCTTCGTTCTCTTTTTATCCAGCATGCTGCTAATTTAAAAACATGAATTGGCAAAAAGAAGAGGAACCCAAAAAAAAAAAAATAATAAATACCCAAATATGTGAAAACGAACAAAGTTTGCTGTGCTGGGTGCGCCGGCGCCGGCATCGCTGCCAGCGTCAGCTTTTGTGGAATTTTCTGTTGTTGCTAATCTCGCTGCTACTGCTGCCGGGCAGCCACCACACACACGCACACACACACACACACACACACACACACACACAGACGCCCACTCGTTAGCTCTCACTTTGCTCGCTAGATGGCAGCAGCAGTCAGCGATCAAATTTCTGGCCCTGGGCCGAGCCCATGACCCCACCACCCCACTGCTTGGCCTCTGAGCAGGTATCATGCCTAGCACTAGCCCAACTGTGCGTGCGTGCGTGCATGTGTGCGCACGTGTGAGTGTTTGATAAGAGTACCAACACACTGGCAACAAGCTTATAACTGTGCTTTTGACTCGCAACATGCGGAAGTGTCGACGTCGGCGTCATCGTCGTCGTTGCCGACGTTGTGTTGCCTTCGCTGCATGGGAAATTTTTGCGGCTGGCGCCAGCGATGACAGCGCAGCACTTGAAATTTTCGCCATCGACACTTTATGGCGTCGTCATGTTGTAAATCTAAGCGAACGTCAGGTCGCCACATCGTCGATTCTTCGATTCGTCGTTGCCAACAGGACGAAAGAATAAGAATGCATTGACAACAACGACGACGACGACGACGAAGACGACGCAAGCGCCAACGCCAACGTCAACGCCAACACCAACGCCATCGTCCTCTTCAGCAGCAGCCCCGCCATCGTCAGTGGCTTCGGCAACACTGCAGACAGCTCGACTGCGGCCAGTGCGGCAATAAAGCTTGTCGGCCAGCCAGACACATGCATGCCCTGTTGCTCAAGGTCGCCGCAGCAGTTGGCTACGTTTCGGCGAATTCAATGCAAAGCTCAGCAAATCGTTGACTACGCAAAAGTGAACATGTGCAAGCAAAAAAAAAAATGAAAACGAACATACATATGTACATATATACATTTATTCGGCACACTGTAAATTTAAGTTCAACTAATATCTCTACGTGCTCTTTACTCAACGGCTTAGCCGCGGTCCATTATCAATATGCGCGGCATATTTGTGTGTAGCGCAATGCGAATGGTATAATGTTGATAATAATAATAATAAACACAAAGTAAGACACTGATGACGACGACGACAACGGCGATTTATGACGTCGGCTGCATGCGCTCTATCTGCCAATGAGAGCAAGGAAGAGCGTGAAGGGGAGGGGGCGAGGAGCCATAACGGGTTGTTAATGCTACTGTTGTTGTTTAGGCAAAAAAAAAATGTATTCGAAGAGAATGAAATCACAAGCAAATAAGAACACAAAACGCAAACAGCGCGCAATGAAGCAAAGCGTACAAAAGGAAAGGAAAGCAAAAGCAAAGAAGAGAAAGAAATTAAACAAAAACGAGTTAATTTTACACCAGTCCAGCCTCGCACACAAACGAGGACAGAGCGCCGGAGAGCGAGAGATTGGGAGAGTGTGAGAGTGAGAAGAACGAACGCCCATTCAATCACTCACGCGACCCGTCGGCCAGCAGCCGCCCGCAGTTGCCATCCACCCACGAGGCCCCGGGCCAGCGGCGCCGTCGTCGTCGTAGTTTCCAATGAAGATATCAATCACCAAAAACAAAAACAAAACTCTGTCCGGCCGGGACCAACGTGGGGCGTGGTGTGTGGGCGGTTTTAGAAGCAACGATTGCGATAACGGCGCCCATATACACACACGCGCACACACACACGCACACACACTAACGCATGTTTTTCGATTTGTCGCTCTCTCCCCTCTTTCGCTACCATTAGCAAGCGAACACAATGGCCGGCCTTGCGCAACGCGCTCGCTTACTCATTCTACTGTACGCTTCTGGCCGCCGCCGCCGCTACTGCCGCTGCCGCCTCGCCTACTCTTTAATCTCGAGAGTCACCAGAGCCCAAAGAGTCGCAGTCGCTGGCAGGCCCCGTTTCGCGTGCGGCAGGCACAACAAGTTTTTTTTCAGCGGAGGCAACGGCTGGTGGCGATGACTAAATATATACATACATAGATACATACAAACATACACATATACATACAACATACACACTGAAGTATGCCTATGAACACACAAGCATGCTTACCTACACTCACACACATACATACATATGTACATAGAGAATAAATCATCTAAATATATGACTATTATACCCAAAACCCCCATATTGCAGCAATTACAACAAAATGTTAAGAAATTTCTAAAAAGAAAAAAATTTATACATACATACATACATGAACGTCATATAACAGTAACAACTCAGCTTTACACAAGTCGCTTATCTTTTACGCTCGCTCTTCCTCTCTCTCTCTCCCTCAGCAAGCACGTTTACTGCCCCCCACTTCTCAGTCCTACAACCTTTGCTTTTCGCACGCTACGTCTACATTGCTGTTGTTGTTGTTGTTGTAGTTGTAGCTGCCTTCTTTTTTCGTTAATTCATTATTGAGGCCAATTGAATTTGTATGTTGCTGTGTGTGTATATACACAAGCATACATACATACATATATTTGTATATATAAGCATATATACATACATATATATGTATGTATGTTTATATATTCGTATATATGCATACATATATAAATGTGTGTGCGCGCCTAGCTAGCAGCGTGCTTGAATGAATGACGAACTGACGGGCCGACGGCCACGACGACCGTTCGCCTTGCTTGCTTTTGCTTGGTCGGCTGACGAGGGCCTGGCAAGAGACTATGCAACACGTTTAAATATGCGCATCGACGGCAGCCGACGGCAAACGAGCAAGCAACGAACGAGAAACAGCAACAACAGAAAGAGAAAAACACACACACACACACAGAAACATACCAAATACATACTCGCACATACACAGACACACACGCATAGCCCAAAATGACGGAGCGTTGCGTGGCAGCAGCAGTGACGGCGGCAGCGACGCTGCCGTGCATGTATCTGTGTATGTAAGCCAATCTGTGTACAAGTGTGTGCACAAGTAAATTGAATGAAGAAGAAGCAGCAGCAGCCGTTCGTGTAGCTACGAAGTTTGATGACGACAACATTTCGACTATGGCAAAGTCTAACTGTATGCACATACATATATACATATGTATATATGTGCATACACATACATACATACATATGTACATTCAAAACGTCGTTTGTCGTTTGCTTCGACAGAGCGCCAACATCGGCCCCACCCACCAACTCACACACGCACGCACACGCACACACACACAGACCGCTAAACGTTTTGCGCGCTGTTTGTTCGTTTTTTTCTTTATGATTCTTTTTATTTATTTTTTTTCGCGTCTTTTCATCGTCGTCGATTGTTCTTGTTGCTTGTTTGGGTCAGAAGTTCGTTGCGCCGGCTTGTTTGACACTTGGCATGCGCTACGCTTAAATAAAAAGACAGCTAGAGAGAGGGAGAGAGAGAAAGTGAGCGACAGCAACAGTTGCGCTCACCTGTGCGAATCAGAACAATTGTTTTCTGGCCAGTAAATAAACTTAATGTTGCAGGCCGGGATACATGCTGTTTGTTTGTTTTAATTCAAGCGAGAACCTAACAACAAACATGCCCCATATAAAACCGAGAAGCGCACCAACAGCCGCGGTAGCAGCTACAAAAACAAATAAACGCTTTTGCTGATGTTGTTGTTGTTATTGTTGCTGCTGCTGCTGCTGCTGCTACTGTCGGCGTCAAAGTCAGCGTCGCGAATTATGTATGTACATACATACATACATATGTAGATGTAAAGGCTGTAGATGCAGCTGACGTGGGCAGCGACAATATCAATTGCATATCGCTTTGACACCAGGTGGCAACGCCGCCAGCTGTCATCGAAGGATAACACAATCCGGGGAGCGTTTCTTTTTTTTTTTTTATTTTGGTTCTTCTCTTCGCAGATTGTTGCCGGCCACTCGAAAGTTAGAACAGCCACAAGTCAAAGAGTGCAAGCAACAACGTGACCAGCTACAACAACAGCTGCCCCCCCCCCCCCCCCACACACACACACACACGAGCGACTGCGGCCAAACAAGCAATAGTAAATGGTTAGTTATATTCTATGCGTGCGTATGCAAATGTGTGTATGTGCATGTGTGTGCGTGTCGGATGAATTACTACGGCAGCGAGAGAGAGAGAGAGATATATATATATATATAGAGAGAGAGAGAGAGAGAATGTGCAAGCGAATGAAAGTGCACGGCTAGCAAGTTGGTGTGGGTGTGTGCGTGTATGGGTGTGTGTAAAAAATGCATTAAGCACGTCTTCCTCTTCCATTTTCTACTTCTACTTCTGTTTTACCTGTTTTATTTGCATTGACTAAAACAACAACAACAAAAATCAACAACAAAATGATAAGCAAAGATGTAAACTGTGATAATGAAGCAGAAAGAAAACTTGTTCGAAAAGTTGTAATGCAATGGAGGATTTGCGAGGGGAATGGGAAAGATGTTGATGGCAAAAAAAGGGGGTGGGGGGGGGGGGTGGTATGTGGGAAGATAGCGATATGCAGCATGGAGCTAAACGCGCTCTGTTTGTGGGCGAGCGGATATCCGGCCCAATCCGGCCGGGCGACCAGGGCCAACTTGATTGGGCCAGTGTATCCAATAATTTAAGCCAGCCAACAGACAGATACATTCATTCTATACACATGTATACATATATACATATATGGATAACTCAGTCTTGAGATAGAAAGAGAGAGAGCGAGCGAGAGAGAAATTAGCCAGCAGTGCACAATGCGTGGAAGAAAACTTTCTATTGTTCAAGAAAATTGCAAAAAGAGAGAGCCAAAAGAGAGCTGCACGCTTTCAGGCCTTTTCTTTAGCCAGCATTCTATTTATGTGATTCCTCTTTGTGCTATATCCGTAAATGGTTCACAGCGTTTTTTTTTTTACAGATTTGTGCATACACAGATAAAGGTACATAAATATATATATATGCTTTTATAAATTTTCGAATACCCTTGCTATCATAATTTGATTAGGAAGTACATATGTAAAAGTATACATAATCTGGATCAATATCAGGGGCCGTGAATATATAGCTGATGTCTGTTTTTATTTTCATGCTTCTATGCTTAGTATTCTATCATTTTTAATGTCTGTGATTGATGATGTTTATAGTTGATAAAGATCTACATAGCTTCATAAAGTCATACGGTTTTTATTGATTATCTGTGGGAAGAATAATTAAAACAACTTTTGTTTTCTTACCCTTGATCATAGAACAAATGCATAATGATAAGGGTAACAATTTATTTAGCTGATCAATTTCGGAATAATCTATAATACACCTGCTACATAGGCATTCAATATATATTCACATTTGTCCAGCTTTATCCGGGCCAACTCGTGTTTATATTATTTCATAATAAAGTGCTTCATATATTAAGAAATATCTTTTGTAAACCAATTTGTAAGGCGATTGAACGAATTAAGATCTGTTGGCCCTACAACTTTGGAAGCCTTCTTCCCACCCAGAAAGAGCAGATATTCCCAAAACATAACGAAACATAACTGTGAATATTACATTCAAGCCGATCAGATGGGAAGCAGAAAATGTTTCACTCAATTCGGCCATCCATCAATTTCCCAAATTTATGGGCAAAAATAACATTCATCAATTAAAATAAAAAATTAAGCTTTCCAACTATAACGTATTGGACTGTGAGGGGACCAGTTAATCAGTCAATCAGTTGCTGAGTCAGTCAATCAGTTTATCAGTCAATCAGCTAGTCAATCCGTCAATCACTAAGTCAGTCAGTTAATCATTTAGTTATTCAGTCAGTCAATTAATCAGTTTGTCAATCAATTAGATAGTCAAGTAGACAGTCAAACAGTAAGTCAGGCAGTCAGTCAGTTAATCAGTCAATGAGTTACTCAATCAGTCAGTCAATTAATCAGTTTGACAACCAATCAGTTCATCAGTCAATCAGTTAGTCAATCAATTAATATCTTTGTCAGTCAATCATTCAAGCAGACAATTAATTAGGCAGTCAGTCAGTGGATCAGTCAATCAGTTAGTCAGCCAGTTAATTAGTCAGTTTATCAGTTACTTAGTCAGTCAGCCAATCAATCAGTTCATCAGACAATCAGCTAGTCTATCAGTTAGTCAATCAGCTTATCAATCAATCAGCTTTTCAATCAGACAGTTAATCGGTCTGTCAGTCATTCAATCACTCAATCAGGCCAGACATAAATTGCATAACAGCTAAAATGTATTAGAAATAATTGTATAACCCATAAACATAAACGTGTAGAGAAATATTAGAAGGACTTCCTCGCTTCGGATTACCTCTGCCCTGTGTGACGTGCACGCACGCTTGGAAACACTGGAGAGACAAGCCCCCAATCCCCACCCCGTCTCCCACCCTCACTTCGTGTTAATATCATATCGAAGGATTGGCAATGCACAAATATGTAGCTACAATCACTCATACCGCATCCCCCTCACATCATCCTTTTCGTATCAATGGCGAAAGGCGAGCACACGCTTACTCTCTCGCTCGCTCTCTCTCTCTCTTTATCTCTCTCTTGCTGTCACTCATACGCACACACATATGTATGCTTGGCTGTGTTTACATAGCAAAGCGTGCATGAAACGGGGCCTCGTTTTGCGCTGCCGCCGTTCGGGCTGCCCGACAAAGAAAAAGACAGAAAAAAAAACAACAACAACAACAACAAAAAAGCCAATGCTTATCGATGCCACTGCGTGCTTGTGTATGTATGCATACACATACATACATACATACATATACAGATATTGTTTTGCTTATGTTTGTATGTAACATACATACATATATACAACGTATGCGTGTGACTTCTGAATGTGCACACATACATACATATGTACATACTTACATATGTATATCTGTATGTATGTACATATATGAATTGTAATTAACGTTAGGGAAAACACAAATCCCGCCGTAGCTTAGTTGGAATTCACAAAATACGGTAAAGGCCCAACACAGCTGACTAATTAGCAAATCGCTGAAAAATCACACATACACACAAACGCACACGAGCCTAATTTTAGACGCAGCTGCGAAAGTAAAGCTCTGCTTAAATAGAAGAACAAGCTTTAAGGCCGGGAGAGCGGCTGAGAGCACGTTCAGGTAAGCGCGCAGCTGAATTTGTTTGAAAATGTTTTTTTTTTTTGCTTTTCAATATTTTTTTTTCTCTCTCTCTTCTTTTTTTTTTGTGGGTTGTGGAAAATGCACTCAAAGTGCGACCTTTTAGTGCTGCGCAGCTGACGCCTCCGTCGCTGTTTTTGCTTTTTACCGTACAATGGCCCAGCTAGCGTCGCAGCAGCAACAACTAAAACACGCACACACACACACACACACACACGAAGCGCTCTCGTGTCCGCTGTCCGCAATGTCGTCGGCAGCTGCTGTCTTGTCTGCTGCTGCTGCTGCCGAACGAAGCGGGGCCTTTCTTGAGCACACAGAGCGCACGAATAACGAAAACTTCTTGCATACACATAGGGAACGAGATGGCCAGAAAGCGGCCGAGCGAAAGAGTGAGGGCGAGGGCGAGCGAACGAATGAAAGAGAAAGGTAGTGTGAGAGAGAAAGGGAGCGTACACAGAGCCAGGGCCTGTGAGCGTACCCGGCTACCATGCGACTGCATGCCATACAAAAGTCGGATTGCCAGGGGTCGCGTTGTTTGAGCCGGGCGATGGTGGTGATGGTGATGATGGTGGTGGTGGTGGTGGTGGTGTGGGTGGGGTTGCGGGTTTTGCTGTTGCTGCTCTAGCTAGCTGTGATGGCGGGGAGAGGTGGGGCGGGGTTAGCATAGCGCTGCCAAAAAAAGAGACGCCCCCGCACACTGTGCGCTCTCCTGCCCCCAAATACACACACACACACACACACACACACACACACACGCACATGGGCGACAGGCCCGCTGGACTGTGGCATATTTGACCCACGCTGCAGCCAAGGCACAGCACAGCACAGCACAGCACAGCGCAGAGCCAGAGCCAAAGCTAGCGTCAGACGCAGCCGTCGACGTCGCCGCCATCAGCTCTAGCTCTATATGCTTGAATCGTACATGGCTTAAGCTTCGCTTGCACTGTGGTCAGAATATGCATGATTCTGGCCGTAATTACTTTCCATATTCGAAACTTGTGTAAATATTTGTGCACACAGTTTTATACTAGGACGCTCTGGTTATGCTTCACTTCAGTTTATTTTAGTCTTCTTTTGTTACTAACATGATGAGTTTTTCTCAGTATGACGTTTTTTCTTCTGTGCGTTTTAAAAAGTCATCTTTTGGAAAAGAAAAAACTTTTTTTTTTAATAAAAATTATTGTTTTTGTTGTGTTTATAACATCAAAATGCCACTAGGAGTGACTTTCCCATCGCTATAAGAGACTTTCCCATCGCCACAGAGTCTAAATAGTTGCTTGCAAATTTTCGGATGTTTTTCCCTTCGGGTTTTAACCCCTTAACAAAAAACGTGAAAAACGTTGAAAAAACCCCACTTCGAAGCGAAAAAAAAATGTATAAATATATGTATGTATGTATGTATGTACATATAGATGAAAAATTGGTTCTTTTAATTTGCCGCAGCCTTCCTAATAAATAAAACTTTTTTGATTTCTTATATATTTATGTATGTAGTTCTTTCCATGAGTTGCCCTTAACTTTAGTTTAAAAGTTAAATCTCAACTTGAAGTACATAAATTGATTTTTCGTGCTGTCGCCCGGCTTAAATCGAATTGCACCACTGTAAGTATGCCGTTGTTGTACTAGCTGTAGCTAGCAGCGCCGCTTAGCTAGTCGGCAGAAGAAGTGCACAAGGGGGTTGCAAGGTGTGCGGTGGTGGACAGGCAGCAGCAGCAACAACAAAAACAACAGCAATTCGGCAAAATGTTCGTTGCATGTTCGTGCCTCTGCAGCGACATCATAGTCGTTGTTGCCGCTGCTGCTGCGGCGGCTGCAGCGCCGGCAGTAGCGTCAGCTCTATGTATTTTGTATTTCTTTTTGCGCTATTGTATGCGTGTGTGTGTGTGTGTATGTATTTCAGTGTATACACACAAAGCTGCTGCGCTGTCAGCGTCGACGACGCTGCTATGTACACACACACACAGAGGCAGACACGCACACACACACGCGCAGACAGTTTTCAGTTGACTTCGTTGAAATAATTTTCGTAACAACGATCACACTCGTTTGTGTATTGCGAAGACGGGAGGACGTCTCGTCGCAGTCCGCAGAGCTAAAAGCAGCGTTTTTTTTTAGCGTCGTTTGTCGCCGTCGTCGTTGTAGGCGTCGCGTCGGCGGTGTTTAATCAACAACAAACAAAAACACAAAATATATACATAGATATATAAAAATTATATGCATATATATTGTATATAAATTTAATAAGCTATACGAAAATAATAAAAAAGAGTAGCTATTATGCCGTTGTGTACATTTTTTTCAAGTTTCAATATCAACTAAATCGTAATCAGAAATTGTAAGTGAGTAATAAAAGAGTGAAATGCATGCATACAAATATGTGCATAAAGTACATAAGTAAATGCAACTTATTTTATATATGTGTATAAATGTTTGACAGTTGCTTGTAAAAAGAAATTTGCAAAACAGAAAGCAAAAAAAAAAAACTCGCAGTCGCTGCTGAACGCTACAACAACAACAACAGCAGCAGCAGCAGCCAAACTCATACCACAAACAACAACAAAAAGTGCGCGCGAAAGAAACAGCAAGATATACAAACAACAACAACAGCAAAGGCAAAAAAAAAAAGTTGAAAAGCAAAAGGCAACAACAAAATAACATCAACAACATAGCAGCAAGCAGCACGTTTTGCTGTGTGTGAGTGTGTGTGTGTGTGCGCGCGCGCCTGTGTGCGTGTGTATGGCCAACGGCCGCGCCAGTGTTGCCATATCTGTGTCAGCTGAGCGCTGGCCCATGCCGGGGCAGAGACAGCGTGCCGAAGAGAGTGAGAGAGCGAAAGAGAGTGTGCACTGTATGCGTGTGTCAATTTGCTGTCAATTCGATTTGTTGTTTTTTTTTTCCCCCCTGGTCATATGTTGTGTTATTTTTTTGATTTGTGCTTATACAAACTAGTTATTATAATTTTATTTTGCCTAATTGCAGCACATGCAACATGAATTAAAGCGGCAAACATAAACTGCATACAAATACGACGAAATCAAATCAAAGAAAAAACAATAATAAAAAACAAAATAGAGCGCGTGAGAGAGCGAGCGAGCGTGAGAGCAGCAGCAGCAGCAGCAGCAGCATCAGCAGCAGCAGCAGCAGCATCACCAGCCGCAGCCATGTCTAGCAGCGATGATGTGCAGATCACCAGCGTGATTGATGCCAATGGGCAGTCGCTGCCGCTGCATGGCAACAGTTTGGGCGGTGCGCTCGGTCCGCCCGTCAAGCAGGAGGATGATGCCGAAATACGCGAATTGGCGGCCAAAATGAAGGAGCAGCAAAAACAACAGGCCGCCCAGCAGGCCAGCCGGCAGGCGGCCATGCAGCATGCAAATGGCGGCGTCGGTGGCCCCTCAGCTGCAGCAGCAGCGGCAGCTGGCGGTGGCGCCGGCGTTGGTGCAATGCAGCCACCCCTTACCAATGGCAATGGCCAGACAAATATTATGAGCTACCTGTCGCGACATCAGAAGCTACCGAACGGCACAATGCAAGTGGTGCCCGCATTGGCTGCCAATGGGCGTGCCAATGGCGCGATCAGCGATAACGATAAGAAATCATCGGGCGGACCATGCGATGAGGAATCGATAAAGGGGCATTTTGGTTGGGCGCAATTTGGCAAAGTATCGATACCGTATATATACAGGCAATCGGAGAAATATTGCTCGGTGCGAATGATCGAGCTGAAGCTGCTCGGCAAATATCTAAATTACCTGCATCCGGACATCTACTCCAGCTGCACATGTGTACGCAGCTATTACATAACCGATGCAGAGGCGCGTCTCTTCATCGAGATCAACCATAAGCATTGCGATGTCGAATTCGGACGCGATATTTTCACGCAAAAGGATCTGGTTGTACGTCTCAGCGATGCATCGAAATTTTATCAATTTCTCGACATTTGCTATCGCAAACTGATCGGCGGCAGCAAAACGCCATCGGAGAAATGCGGTTTCATACGCATCAATAAGGAGTCTGTCGTGCCGTATACCGTGCGCAACAATCAGCAGGTGGTGCCGCTTTTCTATTTCGAAGGCGAAACCGAGAACCTGAAGACGAAGGCGGAACTGTTAAACGGCTGGGATTTGGCGTATTTGAAATTCTGCTGCAAGGTCCAGGGCATACGCAACGAGCTATTCTCCAGCGAAAATGTCGCCGTCATTTCGCTGACGGACATCAAGAGCTACTTTCCCAACGGCACCGAGTTCGAGGACTATTGGCCCAGCAAGGTGGTCGACTCCAATCTCCTGATTGGCAATCGGGCGAATGCCAATAACTCCGTGAACTGGACGCGTCAGCCATCGGCGCCGCCGCCAAAGATAACATCCAGCGTGAACAGCAACAGCAGCGCAGCCGCAGTACAGAAGTCCCAGCAGCAGCAGCATCAGCAGCAGCAGCAGCAACAACAACAGCAGCAACAGCAGCAGCAGCATTCCACGGCCGCGGCGCAGCAGCAGCATTTGATGAAACAACGGGCTGCAGTTGCGGCCGCAGCCGCTGCCAATGGCGTGGCAAACGGTGGCAATTTCTCGTCGGCCGCTGCGGCGGCGGCAGCTGCATTCAATACACACGCAGCGGCAGCGGCCATGCTCCAGACGCAGGGCAATTCGCGCATGCTGACGCAGGCCACTGTCCAGGCACTGGCCACCGGTGGCTGGATGAATAGCCAGAATAATGTGCCCCAACTTCACGTTCAAATGTTGGTGAGTAATTGTTATATATACATGTATATGTGTGCAGCAAAATATCGATAGGCCGAATATCCAATACCAGGCCTATCGTTATTGTTATCGATATCGCCGCTTCGCTCACTCGAAGCAACAACAACAACAACAGTTGCGCTCTCCGCCACGGTTGCCACTTCGCAAACAAAAAGTACCACAATTTACTGAGAATTCACCAAATACGTCACAAAAAAAAAGTACCTTTTCTTACTCTGGGTGTCTTTAAATTCAAATGTACCGTTCTTTGGTACTTATTCCTAAAATGTTGCCTGCTTTAACTACTTATTGAGAAGAACTCTAGTTCATACAAATTTGAGCAAATTGATAGCCAATTCTGTTATTACTAAAACCAAGAGGTTCTTAATTCGGGGATTTATTCCATAATGTTTATTTGATTGTTATACTTACAAAAAAAACTAACAAAAATCAATATACATAAGTATTTGTGTAATATTTTGATTAAAACCCAATAAGTACAAGAGTAAAGTACCTTTAGTTTTTTGGTACATTTGCATAATAAGTGGCAACCGTGCTCCTTCCCCCTTCTAACTTAAAAGGCATGTCAATTCGATTGTGTTGGGCTTCGCCACCTTCAACAGCAACAAAATCAGCTTCTCTCTACCTCGCACTCCGGCAACCCTGGCGCACGAGAGCTATGCTTGCCTTTGCAAAAATGCCATGCATGGATAAAGTGATACCTTTGTGTGTATGCGCGTTTGTGTGTGTGTGCGCGTGTGTGTGGCCTGATTCTGATTTGTATACCATATACTCTGTTCATACAGTAAAAGAGGGCTTTTTAGTTTTGTGCAGTGTCCGACTTGTCCCTATAAATATATATTTGACTATTTTTCGCGACAAAATAATATAATATTGTGACCACGCCCACTAGAAGGCGGGTCAATTGACAAATATCGACATTTCTTGAAGTCGTTTTCGACCGTTTTAGGCTGTGAACAGAATATGGCACAGTCGGTAGCACCCGGTAGCAAAGTTCTCATTGAGCCCTGCACGCGTAAAATCGAATGGCTTGCCGTGAACCAATCCACCCCTCGAACTAGCACAGTTCCAACAGTTCATAGGTTTAATACGTGGAGGCAGTGGTGAGCTGAGCAAAAGTTCCAACAGTTGTCTTTTAGTCGGCATGTTTGCTACTTTTGCACGTACAGTGAAACTTTTCATAATTTGAATAAGTATATTTTCTTCCAAACAGTGACTAGGTAATATCGCCACATTATGTCCGATATATGTACATATATATATTTGTCTGCCGAGAATATAATCCAAGCTTCTTTATGAATGTGAGCATTCTTGTTCCTTAGCTGCAATTAATTAGCTCAAACTTGTGAATAATAATTTTGAAAAGGGTTAATTAAATCTACAAGGTCAACCTTTCCCACTGAGTAATTTAGCGGTCAGGCGAAAAGCACGCAGAAACAAACCCAACGAAAAAACAGTTCCAGTGAACCGTTCAAACTACTCAACCGTTGATCGTGTAAACTGCTGTGGTTCCAGTTCAACTTTAAAACTACCGAATAGTTCACGAGCTGAACCGAAATTTATTCAAATTAACAAACGTTCGGCTTGTTCTTTCCTTTTTTGAGATAACCCTAAAATCCTCTAGATATCTGCTAGTTAAAGTGACAAATAGAGTTGTTATCAATTAGTCTAAAGGTCAGCAGTCGCATTTTTGCCGCCCTCTGTTAACTCCGTTTCTCTCCCACTTCGGCGCAAATGACGCACGAGACCAATGAATGTGGGCACGTGTGTGTGTGTGTCTGTGTGTGTATGTGTGTGCAAAAGAAAAACGCGTTAATCAGTGTCCTAAATCGAACTCTTGATTGTAATGAGCTATAACACATTCTTTTTCCACGTGTCGCGAGCTTAAGGATAACATTAACAGAGCGTAAATTTTCTAATTGGTACAGAAAAGGCCAAACATAATTAGCCGCCAAGTCTGTAACACATGCATAGTTAATGTAATACTTATGTTTGTCTATATGGCTATACATATTTAGTTGAATACTTTTTTTTTTCATACAGTTTGGCAGCACAGCAACAGCCCAGCAGCCGCAGCAGCTTAGAAACTGGGTCATGCATACAAGCATACATGCACACATACATACATATTTGCGGTGTGCTCTCTTTGTAGTTGTAGTTGAAGCAAACGTATGCATGTGTTCGTGTGTGTGTGTGTGTGTGTCTGTGTGTCTGTGCTTGGCAACCTGTTGAGGTTTATTTTATCTTGCACTCACTCTCACATAAGCATTTTTACAACAATTTATCTCACCATTCTCTTTTCTCTCTCTCTCTCTCTCTTTTTGCCTGCCTGTAGGCGCAACAAACGCATGCGAATGCCAACCGCGGCACATACCGCGAACATCTAAACAACATGATGCTGGGTGGGAGCCGCCCGCAACCGTATTCCTATAACAATCCTGCGATTTCAATGTCCTCGGTGAACAGTCAGAGCGGCGGCGGCGGCGGTGGCGGCGGTAATGCGCCGCCGCCTCTGGTTCGTTCAGCGGCCGGACAGAATGCCAATCACATGTAAGTATTCACATATGCAATCGATGTATCGGTTGATATCATTTTTGTTGTTATCGATTTGTAACTGCGCCGTTTTTAAACTAAATGAAAGCAATTTGCAATTACAGTTACAATTACTTTTGCTACTTACTTTGATTTTGCTTTTCTTTATGCATACATATGTCTATATTTATATATATTTATATGTATATATATGTATGTGCCAATGACATACATATCAATCATATTTAATGATTATCAAAGGATAAAAACAAAACTTTTTTTTCTTTTTGTGCAGAAATTGTGTTTTTCAAATTTTGTTGTAATTCGTTTACTATGTGTACATGCATACATTACTTTTTCACTCTAAGTTGGATATTTTTCTGCCATTAGGGTGCCACGTGATACGAACTAAATTAAACATGTATAAAAGCAGCACCAAGTTGTTGTTATTTGCTTTATTTTTTTTTTTAAATATTTTTTTTTTGTTTTCTTCTACCATGCACCAATTGTTTTTTCATCTTAGTCGTAATGCAAAAAAAAAAAATAAAAAAAAAATGAAAGAGAAAACCGAAATCGGCGTTTGTGCACGCATTTTATTTAATTTTAATACAATTTTCGACTGTGTTTACCATTTTTGATAAATATATACGTTATGAAATTATGAAAAATAATCGTTACACACATAACTTATTTGCTACCATTCGTTTGCCCTCCCTACCTCCAAAAAAAAAAAAAAAAAAAAAAGAACGTCACGCCACATTATTTTTCGTAATTTATTTCCGACACGCCAAACAAAAAAAAATATCAAAAAATTAATTGTAATTATTGAATACAAACAAAAATCTTTCCATGTTTTTCTTATTGTTGTTGTAGTCAAAGAACAAAAAAAAAAAAAAAAAAACGGATCTTCTATCGCATTCGATATTTTGATATGTACAAATGAAAAGATCAACAAAAATCACTATCGAAGGACGTTGCTCGTTTAGGGCCTCACAACATATTATGTTTTTCAAAATATCGACACTGAATAAAATTTAAAACGAATTAAACAAACTATTTTCTACGTAACTAACAAATCTAATTTCGAAAATAACCCATTAATAAACACAAAAAACCCAATTTGCCACACAATTTCTTAAGTTTGGCATGCATTAGGGTGTTCTGTGTTACAAATCGATATAGAAAAAAAGGTTGTTTTTTTTTTTGTTTTCCCCTCACTTTTTTTTTGTTTGGGTTACAGTTGATAACTAACGATGAACGTAATAAGCCCAGGACTCGAAAAAAAACTCTCCATCTACACACACATTCCATTTCGTAGTTACATATATTTGTAATATATTTTGCTGTAGTTTGCATGCCCTGACATTTTTTAACGCTTTTTTAAAACAATTTCTATCTGTTATGCTTGGCTCAAAACAACTAATCGTTTCCTTTTAAGACTATTTTTGTCATTCCGATTATTTGTTTTTTTTTTTTTTTCGAATATACCTTAATTTCAATGAGATTTTTAGATAAAACGCTGATAGAAGAACTACAACATATTTTGAAAAACATGAATTCGCATTAAAAAAAAAAGAAAAAAGGCAATCAACAATTTTGAAAACAATATTGTTTATTTACTTTTGTTTTTTAAAAAAAATATTGTTATTGCTATTCTTATCAATTAAAAAAAAAAAATATATATATATAGATATATATATATATATGCATACATATATATTGAAATATATACAACCAAACATATATACATACATATAATTTATGGCTGTGTGTACTGACTACCCCTAACTAATTTTGTCGCACTTGAAATGATATCAAAATGAACAATCGTGACATCAGACTTAAACAAAAACGTCAACAATTTACAACAACAACAACAAAAACAAAATCACAATAAATAAAAAAATAAAAAAAAAATGGAATTTTAACAAGAAATTCTGGTGACAGGTATCCTCCCACCCCCTATGGCAGAGACACCAACAATCCACAAAGAACTCAACCTCAACCCCGGCCTCAAGATATGAATCGAATTAACAAGAGCCGCAATCAAAATCAACTGCACAGAATCAGATACCTAAACTATCCCCATACACAGTGAGAGAGAGAGAGAGAGAGAGAGAGTGTGAGAGATCAAGATAACATTATATATAATGCGTGTACAAGTTGATCAAATTTGGCAAACAAAATTCTCACAAGCAATAATGCAAAATGTATTTATACTTTTTTTTTTTTTTTTTTTTGATAATAAACAAATATACAGACTTGTACTTTAAGAAAGTTCATGTTATACCAAAAAAAAAAAAAAAAACGAAGAGAAAAGAAAGAAAAAAGCAATACAATTATAATAATAAATGAAAAAGAATATTAGCTGTGAAGTTGCAATATGCAAGCAGTGTGACCAGCTGCCATTACAAGAAAATAGCTAAAAATAAAGACGAAGCAGAATCAGCTCAGCCAAATACAGCTAGAAAACAGCCAACACTGCTTGCTAGTTGCAACTAAATAAAATATTGTTCATTGCAAACAAACACACACACGCACACACATACACAAAACAATCTCACCCAACATGCAAATTGTACTCAATATCAGACAAACACATATACACATACACACACACACACACACACACACGTTGAACGTGTGTTAGATTATAGCAATAAAGCGCTTAGGGCTGAAATAATACAAATAAATATACCAAAAAAAAAGCCCCTATTTTTGAGTGTTTTAATCGAATGCGCAGAGTAGAGCAACACTGGCCGCAAGAAAAGCCAGGCATAGACAAATCCAAGCTTTGCAGCGCGTAAGTTCTTCGCAAAATAATCGATAGACTTAACGATAAACGCATCAATTTAACAGTTAACAGATTTTTTTTTGGTATGCAATAAATTGTGAGGTAAAAAACAACCAAAAAAAAAAATGTGTACACACATACGCTCATACATATGTGTATGTGTGTGTGTGTGTGTGTGTATTGTGAGTGGCAAAGTGTTAGGCGCGTATCAACAAAATTTGAAAAATGCTTGAAAAAAAAAAGTTAAATAAATTTCAATTTTATACAAAAATAAAAAGCAACAAAAAAGAAAAAAAAAAAATAAATAAAAACTGGAAATTTTGCAGCCAAGCTAAATGCGACTCTCATGTATTGTATATAATGTTTCTAGGTCAAATGTCGAGCAATCACTGGTG
>NW_026999081.1:132500-135000 GCF_035044405.1 Drosophila montana
GAGTGAGGGCTTAAATATAACTGTAGCGAGTTAGTTTAGCGAGTGAAAGCAGCCCAAATAAACGACAATTAAGTTGAGCGAGTGTTGGGTAAATGTGGCGAGTAGAATTTGGCGAAAATTACGCTTAGCAATAATTAGCGAGTGGATGTGCAACGAATGTATCCAGTAAATGAGCATTGCAAAATTGTGAGTAAATTCAGCGAGTAAAGGTTAAAATATAACTGTAGCGAGTTAGTTTAGCGAGTGACAGCAGCCCAAATAAACGACAATTAAGTTGAGCGAGTGTTGGGTAAATGTGGCGAGTAGAATTTGGCGAAAATTACGCTTAGCAATAATTAGCGAGTGGATGTGCAACGAATGTATCCAGTAAATGAGCATTGCAAAATTGTGAGTAAATTCAGCGAGTAAAGGTTAAAGTATAACTGTTGCGAGTTAGTTTAGCGAGTGAAAGCAGCCGAAAGAAACGACGATTAAGTTGAACGAGTGGAACTCAGCGAGTGGACTTTAGCGAGCGAAAGCAGCAAGTTATAGTAACGATTAAGCGTAGCGAGTGGACTTTAACGAGTGACAGTAGCTAGTAGAAGTAACGATTAAGCGTAGCGAGTGGACTTGAGCGAGTGAAAGCGGCGAGAGTATATACACAGTGCATAACAGTATCGAGTGATTGCAGCGAGCTAAAGTAGCGAGTGAATGTGACGAATAAATATGTAACGAGTGCGAATCCAACGATTTACATTACTTTTTTTTTGTTTATTCTTTATTTTTCTTCCTCGCTCTCATCACAGGCGTCAAGTGCAGATACTGATGGAGTACGATCGTTCCTACAATGAGAATATGCCGCTGGTGCAGGTCCGCGACATAATCAAGTACATGACGCAGTTGACATTCATGACACGCCAATCGGAGCAGCCGCCGTCGAAGCGTACGCGCACAAGCTAGGATTTAAGCTGGGGAGCACAACATTTGCCAACAACATCAACAGCAAAAACAATAGCAACAAAAACAGCCACACTCACAGACAACAGCAACATATTAGCAACAGCAACAACAACAACAACAACAGCAGCAGCAGCAGCAGCAGCAACATCTTCATCATCTTCATCATCAACAACAACAGACAAACCACAAAAAACAATACCCGCATCTCATATGGCTCATTTGGCACCGCCGCCAGCACCACAACAACAGCCGCAGCAGCAGCAGCAGCAAAAACACATTCAGCAACAACAGCAACAACATCATCATCATCATCAGCAGCAGCAGCAGCAGCAAAAGCAACAACAACAGCAACACTTTCAACAAACAGCACACAGAAACAGCAACACATACGAAATGTTGTACTCCCACAACCAACACCCGCAACCGCAACCGCTACCGCAACCGCTACCGCAACCGCTACCGCAACCGCTACCGCATCCGCGATCGCTGCCGCTGGCGCTGCACACAGGCACGCAGCCAGCAGCAGCAGCAGCAGCAGTGGCAGCAGCAGCAACACGCCAGCAACAGGAGCAACAGCGGCAGCAAAAGAAGCGGCAACATGCCGAGCATCAGCAACTCGCCAGAAGCGCCAATAAAAGCAGCGCCAGATCCGCTGCACAGCACATGGCAGAGGCGGAGCACGCCTATTTGTCCAACATGTACGGCAAGGCGGCTGCCAATATGCTCAGTCCGCCGCTCGCTACCGCCCACGAGCTGCGTCGCAGCAGCATCAGCAGCAACAGCAACAGCGTCACCTTTGACTGGAGCCTGGCACAGCAGGAGGCGGCATCGAAGCAGCAGCAGCAGCGTGCCGTGCGACGTGCCACACCTGTTGCGGCTGCCGTTGCCGCCGACGCCGCTGTGCGCCAGCAGCGCCAGGCGATCATGCATCGGCGGCACAGCATTTGCGCGGCCGGCATTGCCAGCCTGTCGCCGGCCTCGTCCACGAACTCGTCGGCGGCATCGCCAACGGCATCGGCAGCGGCGACCGCCGCTTTGGCCGCCTCCTATTATGGCGCCTTTACGGCGCCCTATCATCCTATGAGCGCTGCGGCGGCGGCAGCGGCCGCCCATCATCAGCACGGGCAGCCGTCGCCGACGATATATCCGCCGACGCCGCCGCCGTCGGCGCCCTGGGTGCATCCCTGGTATGCGGGCGATCCCTTCTGAACGAAATCAAAAAACAAAAACTAACTAAAAGAGTTAGCGAAAGAGAAAGCAGAGGAAGAGCAAGAGGAAGAGGAAGAGAAAGAGGAAAAAACATAACTAAAAACATGCGCTTCTCCCCATGTACATTTGTAGTCTATGCCTAAGTTATTTATATTCATTTGTTTTTTAAATCTTATAATATTACTATATAATTTTTTTTTTTTTTTTTTTGTTTGTTTTCTTGTTTAGCTCGTAAGTAGGTTAACTAATTTTCTGGGCATAATATGCCGCAAAAGTAATCGATTATCGATAGTTGCACGTAGCGAACGTTTATCGATGACAGCGCCCACTGGACTAAAACAAACTATCGTTC